>NC_058410.1:106207700-106234180 GCF_002201575.2 Neomonachus schauinslandi | reverse complement strand
GTCCCAGTCTGAGGGGGGGAGACACAGCCCTGTCTCAGGGACCCCAGTCTGACAGGGAGAGAAAGGAGGTCTACCTTCAGGGAACTTCCAGTCTGATGAGGAAGTTGGATTGACGTCTGCCTAAGGGAAATGACAGTATGATGCAGAGAGTCAGCCTCTGCTTGCAGGCAGCCCCAGCTTGGGTATCCATGCTGCAGGAGCACGTGCTTGAGTGAGCGCTATGATTTCTGTGCTGGCACCTTTCCTGTCTTCCTTGAGACCCTCTAATCTGATGGAGGAGACACGGCCTCTGCCCTGGAAGAGCTCTCTGTCTGAGGGCGTATGTGTCGGTGAACACTCAGGTTTAAGCGAAGGGGGATGGAGTACACGTGACTATGTGGAGGCCCTATTCTTACCCATTTGGGGATGCCTTCCTGATGGGGAGAGAGTAACTCCTCACAGTAGAGAGAGAGAATCTTTAGTTGGGCCCAGGGTGGGGGATCTTCCCCAGAAATGCTCTGAGAGCCTGGAAGATAGAGGGGGGAGGGAGACAGAAGTGCTGCCACATCTGGCATGGGGGTGGCTGGGCTCCTTGCCCCGAACAGCTGGGCCACATCTGGCTTCCAGACATCCACTTCTTGCTCCATGATTCACTCCAGCCTCACATGTCCGCCGAGATGCAGAAGACATGGGCTTCAAGCTGTACATGCTCTCCTGCACGCATGCGTGGCCGCAGCACTCTCAGGAGAGAAAAGAAGGGGCTGGGAGTCAGCAGGCGCCCCTTCTTTTCTTACCCCTGGCTCTCGTGCCACCCCTCACACAACCACTGCTGTCATGGAGATGGGGGTTCAGTTCACCCTTGAGTCACCATGACTCAGTCTCCCGCCTGGAACCCTCACACTCAGGCTTCGTGGGCTTTACACAGGGATGGTGAGCAGGCTGGGAGTCAGCAGGAAGGAGGGGGCAGAGCCAGATGGGAGCTTCTGATGCCCCCCACCCAATCTTTCCTAGGGAAGGAAACCTCCAGGAGAACAGAGGATGGGGCTAGGGAGAGAAAATAACATGCCCAGGAGGGAAGAAGGAGAACATGGCATTTCCCCATCAAGTGGGGGCTCCCTGAGGGCAGGGCTGTGTCTCCCCTCAGACTGAGGCTCCCTAAGGGCAGGGCTGTGTCTCCCCCTCAGCTGTGGTTTCCCCGAAGGCAGAGGCTTATCTTTCCCATCAACCTAGATCTGAACCGGATCTCCTTAGGTTTAGAGCAGGTGATTCATCCACCATCTCTATCATTTGGGCTTTTCAGACTGGTTGGGGTAGAGGAGATGGACTTGTCAGCAAACCCCCATCCAGAAGGAGGACAATTATACTCACAGACAGGGACTCCCTCAGTGAGCAACCTGCTCCCAGTTTACCCACTCACCCCTCTGAACGGTCCCTCCTGCAGTCTAGCTCTAGTATCTCATGTTAAAGCATCTGCTGGGTAGGGTGGCCCCACAGGACATGTGTACAGGGCCCAGCTGAAAGTGGGAGTCCAGCTGAAAGAGCTAGCAGTCCCAGCATCATCATCTCACATCTGACTGTCCTCAGCTGCAGGGGTGCAGGTCCAGTTCCCCCTAGATCCCAAGCTAAGTGTGGGCAGGCGCAGACAAGCCTGGGCATCTGTGGCCTGGGAAGGCCAGGCTAGGCAGGCTCCTACTTCCGTGAGTCGAAATCAGCACAGGAAGCGGGTCCCAACCCTATCAGCTAGTCCTTTTCCAGCATGCTGGCCCCTGGATGGGGAGTGAAGAGGCCTCCTACCCCAGTGGGTCACTGCAAGAGAGCAGCCCCATCCTAGAGGGGATACATTTCGTCGTGAAGGAAGCAGGAAACAGGATGACGCGCCCAGAATCCCTCCCCATACCCTCAGTCACCTTTCCATACCAGTAGCAGTAAGGCTCTCCCCAGTCTTGGACCCCACTCCTCCCTGTCTCCTCTTGACCTCCTGCACCTCTTTCAGGGAAAGGAACCACAAGGCTATGCAGTGCTGAGATTGGCATGGCCCAGAGGAGCAATGGCTTCTGGCCCTCCTTGTTCCACTGACAACCCCACCTCCAGGCTGGTGGGATCAGAGAGTCTGTGTCTCCCCACCTAGCATTGAGAATTGGGCATCGCCATGGCTGAGAGTGCCCTGAGATCCCAACCCCACTGTATAGACGCCCTGTGACTGTCGCAGACCCAGGTAGATCCAGCCCTGGAGTGAGCAGGCCAGGCTTGTGGTCAGCACCCACTCTGCCTGAGTTACTGTGGCCCCTCTTCCATTTGGGCTGTGAGCTCCTTGAGGTCAGGGACTACTCTCCAGCTTCCTGAAAGGAGCTTGCTACATGCAGGCTGGCCAGGAGGTAGGGGTGGGGGACTCAGGCAGGAAGCCTCCAACCTCAATGTCATGGTCCCCTCATTGGTGTCTCCTGCCCTAGTCCTAGAGAACACACAGACGCTCATAAGATCCTCCAGATCCTCTCCCCTTTCCCTTCCTTTTGCACTGCCCTCTCAACCTGACCAGGCTGGCTGCAAGGCCTCCTTATCTCTGGGCCCCTCTTTGGCCACAAGCTCCCCTTCTCGGTTCCTGGCAGCCCCAGATTCCCGGCGCCTGGGGAGGGAGGGTCTAGAGTATACAGACAGACCTGCCAGAATGGGCCATCTCTGAAGTTCCAGAGCCTGATGCAGGAGCCCTTTCCCTCAAGCTGGCAGGAGGGCCAGAAGAAGCCCACATGCCATCCTCTGCCTCTGGGCCCCATCCAGTTGGCTGTGCGAGATCCAGCTTGGCCAGCACCCTCTCCCCTCTCTCCCCCTCCCCTAGCATCATCCGTCTTTCAAGTCCAGGCCTTGCTCCAGCCAGATGTCTGAGTACAGACTTGTCCCCAAGAAACCCATGCCTTGCCCTGCTAGTTTCTGCTCATCCTGCCCTCTTTCCCTCCTCTCCCCCTACGAGCCATCTCCCTCCAGACCACTGGGCTCACCACACTCTCTGCAGAGCCTTGACCCACGTGGAGAGCCAGCCATGCCCACCCTGCAGCCAACAGAAGGGTCTGAGCAGAGACAGAAGGAAAGGAGCAACGGCCCAATTCCTAGCAGGCCTCTCCATCTTCCACCCAACCCACTCTCCTATCTGTACCTATCATCAGCCTATGCCTTCTCTCAAGGCAGCAAGTTCGTTAGGTCTACTTCCCATTGTGTGGGCGAGGATATGGTCTCTCTCTTATCTAATGCCAAGACTTGCTACAACCCAGACTCTGCAGCAGAAAGAGTTGTCATCAAGCCCAACCCTCAAACTCACACTGTAATCTAGAGGGAGGCTCTCACAGAACCTTCTGGCTTCAATCGCTATCCCTACTTTACACACCTTTTTTTGTGTCATTTAGCTTTTTTTTTTTTTTTTACATTTTTTAAATTGTGGTAAAAACACACAGAATATAAAATTCACCACCTTAACCATTTTTAAGTGCACAGTTCAGCGGCATGAAGTGACTCACATTGTTGTGCAACCATTACCGCCATCCTTCTCCAGAAGTCTTTTTATCCTCCCCAATCGAAACTCTACCCATTAAACTTCTCATTCTTCCCGCCTCACCCCACCCCCAACAGCCCCTGCAACCACCATTCTACTTTCTGTTTCTGTGATTTTAGTACCTCATTAAAGTGGAGTCATACAGTATTTGTCCTTTCGTGGCTGGCTGATTTCACTTAGCATTACATCCTCAAGGTTTGCTCACACTGTAGCAGGGGTCAGAATTTCCTTCCTTTTTAAGGCTGAATAATATTCCATTGTGTGTATAGACCACATTTTGTGTCTCCATTTGGGTAGCTTGTTTATTACCTACTTTTTTAGAAAATCAAGGCAATATATTCTCAGGAGAAAATGTCTGAAGAGTTCAGACACAGAAAAAAATGAAAAGTGAAAAATTCACTTCAGCTGCCTCCGAGTGAATCCCTGGAATTTTTGAAGCAGAGAGCAGATTGATTTATATCCCTTTTTTACACAAATAGTGACATTCTCCTCTCCAGTACTTCTCAAACGTGAGCAGGCATCAGAATCTCCTTGAGAGCACTGTAAAATAGACTGCTGGGCCCCAGCCCCAGGGTTCCTGACCCAGTAGTTCTAAGGCCACCGAAGATTGGGGGTCTCTAACAGGGTTTTGCAGGATGCTGATGCAGCCCAAGGGGGTACCCTTTGCTGACTAACACCGGCTAAGCAAGGTCCTGCCACTTGCCTTTACACTTAGCAAATATCAACACTTGAAGCTGGACCTCATTCTTTATTTTTTTTAAAGACTTTAAGTAATCCCTATACCCAACGTAGGGGCTCTCATTTACAACCCCAAGATCTAGAGTTGCATGCTCTACCAACTGAGCCAGCCAGGCACCCCTGCACCTCATTTTAACCACTGCCTATTACTCTGGTGTTTGAACACCCCAAAACATAGCTAATCAGTGCCTTACTGATGGGCTTGACATTGCTTCTGGTTTTTTAGATCTGGAAATAATATTGCAATGAACGTGGTTGTACGTATACTTGGAACACTTGTGACTTTTGTGACAGTGTGTCTGATAAATCCCTAGCTATGGAACCCCTAAGCCAATGGTTGATGAGTGAATTCTTCTCGTGTGTATGGCCAACCCCCTTCATGGGTGCTACGGCCTTCCCGTCAACTCGGAGGATGCCTGTGTCCACAGTCACATTGGGAAAAAGAGAATCTTACTGTTTCTTAATTTTGATTTCTTGTATGAGGGTGGGCATTTTCACCCGTTTATTGGCCATTAGTCTTCCCTTTTCTGTTCATGTGCTTTGCCCATTTTTCTATTTGCTTTTCTTTGCCTTATTGACTATATGAACTCATCTGTCATATATATTGAAAACTTTTTTTTTCTGGTTTATTTGCCTTTAGACTTTAAGATATTATATTTTTATGGAGGCATTTTTTTAAGTCTTTCCCTTTGTGACTCCTATATTTTGTGCCATACCTTCCTCAATCTATTTTTTTTTTTTGTAAAAAGATTTTATTTATTTATTTGACAGAGCGAGAATGAGAGAGAGTACATGAGAGGGGGGAGGGTCAGAGAGAGAAGCAGGCTCCTCGCCGAGCAGGGAGCCTGATGCGGGACTCGATCCCGGGACTCCAGGATCATGACCTGAGCCGAAGGCAGTCGCTTAACCAACTGAGCCACCCAGGCGCCCCGTCCTTCCTCAATCTAAAAATGTATTTTTTAGAAGTTGTGTTAAATATTTTCTTCTAGTAATTTTATGATTTCCTTTTTACATTTAAATATTTGGTCCATCTGGGACTTATTTCAGAATAATGAATAAAGTAGAGAACTGTTTTTTTTTTTCCTAAACAGCTAGCCAGTTGTCCAATTTGATTATAATTCATCTTTTTTCTCTGACCTAAAATGTTCCTTTATCATATATTCAATTTCCACTTGTTCAGGGGTGTGTGTCTGGACTCTATTCTGTTCCTTTGATCTGTCTGTCTGTTCTTGTGCCAGTACCCAACTGTTTTATTACTGGAGCTTTATACAACATTTTAGTAACACTAGTCGCCCCTTATAATGTCTCTTTTTCAGAATTTTCCAAGCTCTTTTTGCATGTTTACTTTTCCAGATGAATTTTAATATAATTTGTCGAGTTCAAAAGATTGTGTTGTTTTTCTCATCTTCTAACAGATGTGATTTTCTGATTTCTGAGCCCAGAGCAGAATAGAAACAAGTTAAGAATGAGGTGGGGTGACGGTCTGCAGGCAGACAGAGTGATTGGAGTGGAAGTGAGAGCTAATAGGAAGAGAGCTGATGAAGTGATGAAGAATTTTAAAAAGTAGACACAAGAACTATGAAAAGTAGCCGTCATGGAAAGGGCCTTTAGTGTGGGGCCAAACAAGGCCTTGGGTTTTCACTGTATTACAACCAGGATAGTGATGGACACTTGTAACCGCAACTTTGAGTCATAAAGACTCACATGTTCTGTAACCTCTGATTAAGAAGGCAGGAAAGTATGTAATACCCACTAGTGATTTCCATCCAAAATATCTTTTTAAGGTCTCAGATATTAATATTTGGAAAACTCATGTGAAATGGTTCATTCTTGGATGATGACAGAAGTATGACATATTACTGGTTCCGCTCTAGTTTTCTGAAAACCCACCTCTAAATTCCAAGGAGCTGCCAGCTCTGGGATTTGAATTCACTCCATCCACGGAAATGCAGCTAAGGGCAATGTCCCCAGCCTTTCAGCCAGTTTATGCACAATAATAATAAAAAGATTCAGCTCTTACTAAGCATCTGTCTCCAAAACGTGAGGCATGTTAGATGCAGACTACATTTTAATCCTCAACAGCCCCACTAGATAAATGCTGTATTCCCATTAGACAGGAAACTGTGGCTCAGAGAGATCAAACTTGGGCAAGTTCAAGTTAACATGCATGATAAAGAACCCTCAGCCACCTTCACCCCCACATGCCACTAACCAGTCCCCTTCTATTCATTCCTACCACCGCGACAGGAGGTCCAAAAGGGAACCTATCTTATTCAGACACCCCTTCACAAGACTTTGCACCTGCCTGACCCAAAGCCTGCACAGCCCGGAGAGGCCTCATCCCATGCCTCTGAGGGGCAGGGAGGGTGGAGTGAGGATACTAGGCAAGGAAAGGGCAGCCCCCAGGCTACCCACTTACCAGCCCCTTGAGATCAGGGGCTCAGGAAGTCAGGAGGGTGCCCCGGGTCTCAGCAGACACTTCCAAGATGAGCACTGCCTGCCACAGCCTGGCATGGCCTCCCTGCCCTCCTGGGTGATGTCAGGACACAGACTCTGTGTTCACCATACCACACCTCTGCCAAGCTGTGTGGGCTGAGCGCAGTCCCATCCTGGACACCCCAGGGAGTGGGAGTTGTGCAGGTGACATACAGTGGGAGGAGGTGACAGGGAAAGGCACACACTCGGGAGTCCCCCATCTCAGAAAAATAGAGGTCAAAGCATTCCTTTGTTTTTCCTTGACAGCCGTGTTTTGAAGGCCCTCTACAGGCCTTAGGGGCCTGCCCTGGATTCAGGTACAGAGTCCTCATGAAGAGCCTACTACGCGCTAAGGACCGTACTAGTGGGGTGGAAGATGAAAAGGGGGCTGGGTAAAGGTGGGGTTCTCTGGACTGGGGACCGGCCTGGGAGGGCCTGGAGTGGCGGGGGGGGGGCCCCACCCGGTGCCCCACCCCCCGAGCATCCCTAACCTCGGCGCGCAGAGTAGCCGCGCGCTCCGGAGCTCAGCGCGCGCGCTCAGGACGGGCGCCGCACGCGCACGCGCGCTCGCAGCCGCTCCCCCGCCCGCGCGGCTCCGGCCCCCGCGCGCGCGCGCACTTGAGGCCTCCCTTGTGCGGCTCCTCCATTCGCTACGTGCAGAATGGTCCGTCGGCAGCAGCTGCAGCGCCGGGTGGGAGGGGGAGGAGGAGGGGAGGGGGAGGCGGCGCCCAGGTCTGGAGGAGGGGCCGCGGCGGGCCGGGCTGGGGAGAGCTGGGGGAGAGGGCCTTGGGGGGAGCCGGGGTGGGCGCAGCGCTCCCCCATTCATCTGCCTACTTCGCCTTCGCTCGCTCCTGCTAGACCATTACGGCCATCCCCCTGTTCCGTACCCGGGTGTCCTGGAACCGAGCCCACCGGGTATTTCTTCGTGTTGTCCCCTCCCCAAACCCCAAACCCAAGAAAGAACCGCTCCTGGTGTCCTGTCTCTCTTTTTCCCTTCCCAGTCACATTCCCAGGCTTTTGTGTGAGATGACCCAACAGCAAGCCCTTCCCCACTCCACCTTTCGTGGCATGGGGTACCTAAAAGATACTGTGGCCCCACTCCCCTTCTATTATGTCCCTGGAAGAAGTGGAATGTTCAGGATGGACACAGAACCTATTTCCCAGCATTTCCAAAAGGGGAAGACCAGCATCTCACCATGCACACTCGGAACGGATGGCAGAAGAGCAGACTGCTGCCCAGGGCCCTAGGGCCACATCCACAGGAATGAGTGTCAGGAGGGCCCCTCCCAGACTGGCATGAATTCACCCGTATTACCAGTTTGTGCCCTATACACCTGTTTGTAAAGAACTCCCCAGAAATGTAATGGTGAGAGGACACCAAGGGGTGGATCTTACATCCCTGGAGGATCCCAAACTGACCAGCTGCCCATCCTGCCAGGAATCCAAATGTCACCCTGATATCCACAGCAGCCCTTCCCACGGGGCAAGACAACAGCTATTTTCTGCAGCCCCTCCCAACTCTTCTCCCAGGGTGAGGGAAGGAAAGCTGACGATCTCCAGTGCCCCTTCCCCATTTGGACTGCTGGGAGTGGGCGGCTCCCTCATCCTCTCCTTTCTGCCCAAGGCCACCTGGGTTCATCTCCAAGGCAGCTACTGGGTTCAACCCGTAGTCTAAGAACCTCTAGCACTCTGCGGACAGGTTAAGTCTAGATCCCAGGAAGGAAGGCATCCTGGGTCAGTTTCATTTTACACAAACCGAGCCTGGACTTTGCACAGTGCCGAGAGCCAGGGAAGAAGATTGTTCCTTCCCTGGTGCCTCCGTCTTTGGGGGGCGCCCTCTGCTGGCCACTGGGAAGTGCAGGGAAGAACAGAGTCCTGCAGAGCCCCTCGCGGAGGTTCTGGAGAAGGGGACCAGAGTAACAGAAACGAGTGAAAACCAGGAGCCAGTTGAGAGTAGCATACTGGCCACAAATAAGGGAGGCACGTTGGGGCGTCTGGGTGGCTCAGTCGTTAAGCGTCTGCCTTCCGCTCAGGTCATGATCCCAGGGTCCTGGGATCGAGCCCCACACCGGGCTCCCTGCTTGGCGGGAAGCCTGCTTCTACTTCTCCCACTCCCCCTGCTTGTGTTCCCTCTCTCACTGTGTCTCTCTCTGTCAAATAAATAAATAAAATCTTTAAAAAAAAAAAAAGGAGGTACGTTGAAGCCTTTCTGGAGTTGAGGGGGTTTTGAGCCGGCTTTCAGTAGACAGCAGCGGGGAAGCCAAGCTGGCAGAGGGGGGCTCAGGACACACCAGGGACAGCCTTTTCGGTGTGTGAAGCCCTGTCCCTGCCCTGGATGGCTCACACATCCGCTCACTCTGATGGCTGCAGTGCCCCGCCACGGCTCGGAGAGGTGACCCCAGATAGAAGTCTGCAATTGACAAATCTCTGCCTCCACCGCCCCCCCTTCTCCTACACAAGGATGGCCCAAGCCCAGATCCATGGCATGGTGGGGCTCAAGGTGGGGTAGGGGCCTGAGTCACAGCCTGGTGTGGTACTGTCTCGAGAAAGGCCAGCTCCCCGAGAGGTGAGACCCAGGTCAACAACCCATATCTCTGCCTCTGGCTGCCAGGCATCCTCCCCATCACGTCTCACACGTGGGGCAAGGGGGTTGTTAGGGCTGTGTCAGGGTGGTGCGGGCCATGTTAGTGCTAGGGCCACAAAGGGGCAGGAGGACAAGAATGAAAGTGTGTTCTCACTGCTGTAAGCCAGAGGAGCTGGGGCTAGAGGGAGGAGAGACCGGATGGATCCCTGGGCATCTGGAGTCTCTCCAGGTGTGTTGGGTGAGGGAGGCAACAGGTGCCACCAAGAATTGGCAGCTCCTAGAAACTGCCCCTGAAGTGGCTTTTTCTGAGAAGGGCTACCCTCAGGGCCTCAGCATCTGCACAGGCCCAGGTCTTCCCTCCAAAGGTGGCCCCTGCTCCCAACCTTCACAGGCCCCACGTGGGCCTCCGTGCCCAGACCCCAAGGAAGGCAGAGGACCTGGCTGCCTGGACCACTCCCAGAAAGTAAATGGCTCTGTGGGCTTCCCCCCACCCCTCCCTTTCCCTGCTCCGCTCACTGATTCACTGCTTCCACCTTAATGGCCAGGCCCCCTTCCAGACCCAGCCCTGGTGAAGAGGACTCCCAGGGGCGGGGATTGAAGCCCAGGAGGGAACAGAGAACATGGCGCTTTAATTGGAGGTAATTAGTTAATTTACTCTGAAAGCAGTGGGGGAGGGGAGGGGTCTGTGGCCTAATAGGGCTCAAACTCTCAAACTCTGCTGAATCCCTTTCTGAATAGAGCTGACCACCCACCCAGGAGACCCACTCTTTGGCCCCAGGTCCGGGCAAGGCCCAGAGCAGACCTGAGTTGGCACTGCAGGAAAAAAAAAGCAGGTGCCCTGGGGTGGTGGGAACAGGCCTTTTGAGGTGAGGCAGGTGGCAACAGACATGAGGACTGGGGAGGCCAGGGGTTCTGGAATTGGAACTGGTTCCTCTCCTCTCATCTATACTTCTATCCCTCCCAAGTTAAGGGAGCACCCCCCCTCCCGTGGCCATGACCTCCCAGGACCGCCCATCCTAAGGGAAACAGGGCCTGAAGGCTAACTTCACTGTCTCCTGCTTCAGGAAACCATTCCAATAACCGGGAAAAGGGGCGCCAGAGGAGAGAGCCCCCGCCCGGCCCCAGGGGGCGTGTCGTCGGCCCGACGCGTCGCCGGCGGGCGGGCCGGCGTGGCGGGGACTCTGGCCGACAGACTCCCGCGCCCCGTCTGAAGCAGCTGACCCGCTGGTGGCGGGCCAGGTCGCGGCGGGGCCGGGAGGCAGCAACGTGCGGCGCGGCATGTCGCGGCCGCAGCGGCAGGGAAATGTGGGGGCGGGCCGGCGCGCCGCCACCCCCACCCCACGCAGGCCCATTCATAAAACCCGCAGGCACTGCCTGGCCTGGCAGCCTCCTCTCCTAATTGCAAACTCATTAAGGCGTTTGCATCTCATTTGCATGGAAATCATTTCCTGGGCCCTAAACAGAGCAACTCCCCCTTCTTTCAAACTCCTCAGCCCTGCTGTACCCATCCAGTTGGGGGGGGGGGGCGGCTATCTCTGCCCTGAGCCCCCTCCCTTGCCTCACCACCCTCCCCACCCCCCCACCCCCGTCCTCCTGGAGGGGAACCGGGGAGGGGTGTTGGCAGAGCACCCACCTAGTTGGGAGTCCTGCCTGTGCCCTAGGTGAGCCCGCCCTGCACCAGTGGGTCCAAGGGAGGGGAGGTACCCGCCAAGTCATTTGCCCC
Organism: Neomonachus schauinslandi; assembly: GCF_002201575.2. NCBI lineage: Eukaryota > Metazoa > Chordata > Mammalia > Carnivora > Phocidae > Neomonachus > Neomonachus schauinslandi. The sequence continues at coordinate 106,223,140 of NC_058410.1, read as the reverse complement.
CCGGCTTGGCCATGCCCAGGGAAGGGAGGAGGCGGATGGCGGGCAGCCGCAGTAGCTGGTTGTACCTGGCAGGAGTACGGTTGGTAGGTGAGGCTGTTCGTGCCCAGCCTCACGTACGTGCTCCCACCCCCACACCCCTCACCCCACAGAACAAGGGCCCAGTGACTGCAGAAGCAGACACCCAGCCACTGCTCACAAAGACACCCGCACCAGGCCAGTGACACTCAGGGGCAGACAGATGCCTTCACAGGCCCTTTGGTCCTTCTCCAGCACCTCCAATCAGGGTTGGAGGGAAGGGGCTTCTCATAAGACTTCTCTGAGTAAGGGGGCCTCATAGCGGGGCTCCCTCTGTACCCCAAATGCAGCCTCTTGCCCCTCTTCTCCTGCAACCCGTATTCATGGGGGTCCCCAAGTGTTGGGCCCCACATGAGGATCTACCCAGGCAGGGGGACACAAGGGCCTCCAACCCAGGAGGGGCAGTGGAGGATGAAGCCCCAGAGAAAGCGGCCCCTAAGTGCCTCCCCAGATGGGCTCTCTCCTTCCTGTCCCAAGTGTGTGTAGTAGGTGGAATACTCCCCAACCTCCGGGAAGGGGGGAGGGGGGCTGGTGGTTTAAACTGTTGGAACAGAACCACCTAAAGTACATGGAATCAGATATTACCTGGGACACAGCGTCCTGGCTCTCTATGTCCTGGGACAGTGTAAAAAGCAGTACACAATTTTCAGCATCAGGATTTAAAATAAAAACCTGCTTCTTGCCTGGATTATCTGGATCCCTCCCCCCAGGCGTGGCTTCCTCTCTGTCCACACTCCCACCTGCTGTCCCTGAAGTTTCTTCCATCCATTGCTAGGGCATGAAGGGATGGGCAAGGATGTTCTGGAACACTGACCACACATTCATATTGAGCGGAGTTGGGCCAACTCTACCCTCTCATCTCCTGGAACAGTTGGGTCTAAAGAAGTGCTGTGTGTGTATGGGTACAGAGGTACAGGAGGAAAATAATAGGACATCTGTTTTTTTAAACCTCAACTTTTCACTTAGTGGAGTGTGGTTCATAAGGTAAACAATATAAAAATGTGCTTATATTACTAGTGCATACTCAATCATTTTTTTTGAATTGTTAGGGGGCATGATCAAAAACTCCTTGGAGACCACTGGTCTAGGTGTAAGGTGGGGCAGCTGCAGGTGGGGGATGGCTTGTCTTGTCCCTCTTAGTATCTGTCCTGAGAAGTGGTCAGTACGGAGCCCAGCAGCGGACAGGAAGCAGGGACAGGGTGTTGAATGAACAAAGTGTGCCCCTGGAATTGACAGGTAAGAGAACTGAAATAGGGGTTCCTGGATGGCTCAGTCAGTTAAGCGTCCAACTCTTGGTTTTGGCTCAGGTCAGGATCTCACGTTTGTGGGATCGAGCCCTGCATCAGGCTCCGTGCTCAGCACAGAGTCAACTTCAGATTCTCTCTCCCTCTCCCTCACTGCCCTCCCCCCAGCTTGTGCTTGCTCTTTCTCTCTCTAAAATAGACAAATAAAATCTTTTAAAAAGAAAAAGCAAACTGAAATAACTCTGGGGTGGGGAGTTTGCTGAGAGAAGCACATGAGCAGATAGAGAGCAGGGCTCGTTGCTGCTTTGTCTGCAGCGTGCCCACGCCCGGCACCAAGAACGAATCCCGACCCCACTTCCAGCCATCCCAGTGAGCGTGGCTCCTTCCTCTGCTGCTGGCAGCGTGGCCTGTCTGAGCTCCTCACTGGCTCCCAATTAGCCTGCTGCAGGTTTCCTATTCTAGAACTCTCTGCGAGTTAATCTGGGTAGGAGAAACAATTTAGGCTCCAGACAGGCCTCAGTCCTTGTCCAACTGGGTGACCTTGGGCCCGACACATAACCAGTATGAGCCTCGGTTTCCCTATCTGTAACATGGGACTAATAATCGTACTAACTATAAGGGTTATTGTGAATATTGAAGGGCCAACCGTGTGTACAGAGTCTGCACATAGTAGGTGTTCAGGAAAATTCTTACTTTATGCGTGCAGCAGGTGCCCCATAAAGAGCCTGTTGAATTGGGATTTGCTGTCAGCATGTCTGAAGGCAGACAAATGAGCCTTTTTCTCAACAGCTTTCTGCAGAAATTAACAGCCATCCCACCCTCCCGGGCCTTCTCCAAGCTCACCCACTCCCTGAGGGGGGGCGTCCTCCTCCTGTTCTCCACCCAGCTCCTTTTTCTCTTTCTGCGCTGTCTTCACTTCAAGCATGAGCTGAGGGTGACACCTGGCGGCGATTCCTGTAGCTGCAGGCTCCATACCGGCGACACCCTCCAATGAGAAAGGCATGAGAGGTCGTTTCCAGCACTTTCCCTCCACCTCACACCTCCCTTTCAGGACCCAGGGAACCTCCAGACAGCCACTCCCCACTCCACCTGAGAGAGCTCTGACACTTGCACCTGCCTGATGGGCGGGATGATCAAGGAGACCTCTGCCCAGACCCTGCCCTGGCTGCAGGCAGAAGGCAGAAGGATGAAGGTTACTCTTCCCGCAAGTGCGGCTGGGCCCTTAATATTAAGGCACCATCTCATTCAATTCTTATTGCTAGGGCCTAGCAGAGAAAGCGGCACAGCAAAGTTAAGCAACTTGCTCAGGGTCACACAGCTCCTAAGAACCTAAATGATGAAATGAATGGGACAGCCGGTAAGCCTCCAGGTGACAGAGGAGGCCAAGAGGAAGTGGCCTGCCAGAGGGCTAGAAACACCAAGTTCCAACCCAGCCTTGCCCAACGAGTGGAGTGACCTCCCTCAAGGGCCTTCTCAAACTGGCTCTACAAGAGAATCCCCTGGGGAAAATTTTTAAAATATCAATGCTTACCCTGGCTCTAGCTTGATGAAATCAATGTCAGGAGGAGTGGAGCTGAGGTATGGGTATTTTTAAAAATCTTTCTAGGTGATTCTAAATGAAGCCAGGGTTGAGAATGGGGCCTCTGGGAGTTTCCCATCTTCAGAGTTCCCTGCTCTCCAGAGGTCAACTCCCTAGGGCTTACCCCCGCCCAGCCCCCATCCTGAGGGCTCTCCAGAGAAACCGCGCCTTCGTTCCCCAGCATTCCCTGGACATCTTAACTTGTCCACCCAGACCCCCCAGGACAAGCCGCCAACTCACCCTCTGATGCCCCCAGGGAGAAGACTGGCCATCAGGTCTTCCCAGAGGGGGCCCACCAGGTTTGAGCCTCCTGAATCTCTGACCCCAGGCCTTGCCTCTGTGGTGGAGGCAGTGAAGGCCACTGGGAGCTTAACCCCAACAGGATGAAGGCGCCATAATTAGGGTCAGGTGGTTGGCTCAGCCTGCGGAAATCCCCAGCTTAGTAGGGATAGGGGGCCTTCAGCCTGGGAAGGGGGGTCAGGGCAGAAGTGAGGGGGCAGGGAAGCCCAGGCACGTGGAGACCCCAGGACCTAGCCCCTTGCCACCTCCTGGGAGGACTAGAAACTCAACCCAGTTCACCCCCACCCTGGGTCGCTGACCCCCAGGGAGGGAGGAAAAGACTGACCAGCCCCCTAACCCCAGATGCCCCGCTGCTCCTTCAGGCTGGGGTATGCTGGGATCAACCCCCAACCCCAGCCTTTGGTGGGGGGAGGAGGGTACCTGTGGGAAAGGGCTACGTGAGCGTTCCCAGGGCAACACAGGCTTCTCTCTGGCCCATAATCCTCAGACCTTGAGTGAAGGATCACTTTCCTCTGTGGAATGTAACACTGAAGGGACAAAATGTGGCAGAAGGATAGGGGGGTGGAGGGGGCAGATGCCAGGGAATGAACTTTGCTGGGGGTACTTCCCAGCCCCAACGGCCCTCCGGGAGGTGGCAATTACAAAGAAAAGTCTCCCCCACCCCCAGCTCACTCCAGGGCACAAGGTCTTAGGTTGGGCTGGCCAGGTCGCTCCCAGCAGACCCCCACCCTGAGTCCCAAGGGGCCTGGGTGAGCACCTCTGCTAACCACGCATTTGCAGGAGAGGAAATGGGGTCTAAGAGATTAGAACAGGCCAAGTCACATAGTGTCAGAACCACACCTAGAAGCTCCAGCTTCCCAAGAGACTACCCAAGTGAGCCAGCAAGAACTGAAACCTGCTCCCACGCTGGGCACCCACCCCTCCTTCCTGCCCTCCAGGGTCCTGGGCTGGGCATGGCTGGGCAAGCAGGGGGCAGGTGCATACCAGTCCACAAACTGGTGATGGCTGGGACCAGGGGCCAGCCCACTGGCTCCCACATTGAGATTCGAAACTGATTCCTCCAGGAAGCCTTCCAGGCTGCTCCACAAGGGGCTGGTAGTGCCAACACAGACACCCAGCCGTGACCTCCCAAAGGATGTCCTCCCCTCTCTTGTCTCCGTCCTGGCCCATCACAGAGGACCTGCGTACGCCTCGGTTCTGCTAGCTGTCGGCTCTCCCAAGAGCCCCTGAGAGCAGGAGTGTGTGGGCACAAGGTACTGTGCCCAGCCCAGCACCAGCTACCGGGAGGCTCGGGAGCGAGGGTCTCTTAGAAAGGGTGCAAACTCAGCTTCAGTCACAGTACCTTGAAAAGACCTGGGTGGAAAGTCCCCTCCAAAGTCATCTGGTCCAGCCCCTCATACCTTGCAGTTTGGGGTAACCTCTGTCTCAACACCTGCAGAGGTGGATGTCCCTTCATGTATTCATTCACTCATTCCTTCACCCACTGCTCCTCACCCAGCCGTCTTCCATGGCTCAGGGGCCAAGAGGCAACCCAAACCATTCTCAAGGATCTGGGCTAAGGCCTTAACAAATAGAGTTGGGGGGGGGCTGCCAGTCACCCTTTCTGGGCCTAGCACAGCGCTAGGTGGAGGTAAAAGATCCCCACCAGCAACACCACCCCACATTTATGTTGCACTGGGGCACTTACACACCACTGACACACCCCGGTGTTCATTTCAGACTTCGAACCCCCGTCCCAGGTGGTGTTGGCCCTGCTCATTGGGGGCAGCTGAGGCCCAGAGGCGGAATGCCTTTGCAGCTGGGAGAGGGGTGGCTTCAGGACACAGCCTGGGCAGCCGTGCTTCCAGCTCAGTGCCCACCTCACACCCCCACTCCCAGCCCTCCACCAGCTGGGGTTCAAATGTGGGAGATAGGCTTTGCCCAGGGGAGAAGAAAATGTGATTTAGGTTCCTAGCTATAAAAATAATAGTGCAGATGAGTCAGAGGCCTGCTGGGTCCCAGACACTCTGCTGAATTTGTTAGAAGCAGGGGAGTCAAGTGTGGGACCCAGAACTCCCACTACCCCTCCTTGGGGGCCAGGCCTGCAGCGGGGGCGAGCACAGTTAGCAGGCACGCGCGCGCACACACACACACACACACACACACATAGAGCCCAGGTGGCGTGAGTCCCTGCACGTCGTAGGAGACGGGGTGTCCCAGCCCATTCACTCCCCTCTGATAACCCAGCAGCCTCCAGCAGGACAAGCACGTACCTTCAGGCTGGCCACCTCGGGCACATGCCAGGCCAGCTGCCAGGGCCCAGATCTCCAGCCCTGCTGGGCCCTAGAGCATGACCTCCCTGGCTCACCCTGTTCAACCTCAGGAAAGCGAGTGACCCCGAGGGATGTGAGGCCCAGAGGCCCCACCCAAGCCCCTCCTCGGGGCTAGGCTGTGCAGCAGGGCTGGAGCCTAATGAGGAGCCTCAGGGATCCCTGTGGCTTCGCGTCAGCACCCAGCTCCCGGGTGCGCTCCAGGGAGATGCAGAGTAACAGAGAGACACCTGGAAGGGCTAACAAGGCTCTAGCAGGAAAGAGGGCAGAGGGTGAGGGATGGCAGAGGAGAAAGTAGGGGTGATTCTGGGAAAGGTGTCTGTGTGAGGTCAAGGTTTGGAGTCAGGGAGAAGTATAGAGAGGGCTTGGCCAGGGAACGCTAACAGGGAATGCTAACAGGAATTTAGGAAAGGGAGGACCCGTGTGGGCATAGGCAGAGGAAATGGACTCTGGAGTGGGCACAGAGCTGGCTTGGAATCCTTGTCCTGCCGCTTATAAGCTGGGTGACCTGGGGCAGGTGGCTTACTCTCTCTGAGCCCCTTGGCATAATAGTACCCACCTCACAGATTTGTGACAAGTAAACGAAGTAAAACACCGAGCCTAGAGCCTAACACATGGGATCTGCCCAACTGATAGGCGCTGTTGCAAGGAAAATGCAAAAGACTCTGAGAGCAAACCCTGAAAAAGAAATCAAGCCTGCCCTCAGTCTGGTAGAAAGGGGAATTACAGAGCAGAGAGCCCAGGGAGGTCCTGGGGCCATGGACCCAGGGCAGACTCCCCTCAGTGCCCTTGTACTTGAAGGGTATAGGCGGTGAAGAAGAGGGTAAGACAGCCATTCCTGCCATGTGGCATCATTCTGGGGATTCTGAAGGGTCCTGGGAGAGTTCTCTCCACCCCAGGCCCTCCTCATTCACATGAGGGGGCCTAGGTCCAGAGAGGAAAAGGAACTTGCCCAAGGTCACTCCAAGAAGGCAGATCTGCTAACCCCGCAGCCAGCCTCCTTTCCCTTGTGCGTCACCCTGACCCCTGTTCAGAAGAAGAAGCCAGGGGCAAAGACCCCTCAACTCCATGAAAGGGAAAGACCTAGAAATCATATTCCCTGGAAATAAAGATGAAAAGTTCCACTCCCATTCCCACTCAGGGCTTTAAATAAGACCTTGCTGAGGACTGGAGAATGCTCATGTTGCCTCCGAAGCCCAACCAAAGGCACCTCCTCTGGGAAGCCCTCCCTGACCAGCAATGGCAGTGGTCCCAGTTGTGTTCCGAGTGCCCTCTCTCTGAGGCTTCCATCGAGCCACATCCGTGGTCAATGGCTGTGTTTTTTTCTCTCCACTGAGCTGAAGTTTTTGAGGCCAGGGGCAGGGTCTTAATCAAGTTGGAGGGCTGAGGGCCGACATCATGCTCCAGCCTAGTGCTGGTAAGTGTGAATGAAGGAGCCAGTTAGACCCAGACCCGTCAGGGGCAAGGGCACCCGAGAAGTAGGAAAAGGCTCTGGGGCAGCTGCTGTCCTGTTCTGGCCAGTCCCTCCCTCCCCCGTGCCTGAGCCCCACACTAAGAGCGAGTTCCTGGTGCAGGATGTACCCTGTCCCGGATGCCTGGCATTTACCAAAAGGGCAGAGACAGTGAGAAGGGTCTCACCTGTGCCATCCACTCAGAAAGGAGCCGGGCGGCCGGCAGGAGGGAGAGGAGTTAGGTTTCAAAGTGCCCGAAGAGGACAGAGTGATGGCGGAGGCTGGCCATGTCAGAACCCGCCAAGGATTAGCATCTAGACCAGATGATACAAGGAGCATCTACAGAGCAACGAGAGGACTGCAACCCTACCCCCAAACCGGGCAAGAGACATGAACAGGCAGTGAAAGGAGACAAGATCCCAAAAGCAAACACGCATGACAAGAGGTGCTGAAAATCACGAGACATCGCTTACTTCCAAAGGATGGGCAAAAATGACAGAGCTGGAGGAAGCCCAGCCCCGGCGGGGGTAGGCTAGGGGGCGCACCATGGACTCAGGTGGCCATGCTCCGTCAAATGAAACACAAGGTGCCCTGTGACCCAACAGCGCCACTCATGACTGCATCCCAGGAGTCTCAGCCAGGTCCCCACAGGCCAGGCAGGGGGAGCCCCGCAGCTTGTTCCCACGAGGGGGGCAGTGGGCAGAAAATTGTGGGGATGCACATCATGGAATATGGCACAGCAGTTTGGAGCACCGAGGCTAGATTTTTAACACAGCGCTGAGTGAAAATTATAACACAAGGAACACAAGGACATTCACCAAAGTTAAAATTTTTTTTTTTTCCAAAACAGCAGTGCCCATGTGCAGGAAACATACAAATGGAAAGAGCCGCATCCAATACTATGAGGGGCGGAAAGGTATAAACACACAAGACAGGCCAGTGATGCCCACTAATTGCAGCTAAGGGCCACAAAGGGGGACGGTCCCGAAGTCCTCAACGCAGTCCGCAGATGGAACCAGGAGCCCCATGCAGACGGGTCAGAGCCAGGCTGCCCACAGAGGTTGCCCCTGCCCTCCATTGGTAGACGAGGGTCTTGGCCAAAGTCAATCCACCGCACGCTCAGAGCCCATCCAGCTTGGGCATCTTTTGTGCCCTGGAAATGGAAGCAGAAGGAACCTCAAACCCAGAGCCATGGGGCTCCCCTGAGCTGGCTACAAGGAGGAAATGAGAAGCAAGTCCTTACCTTCACAAACATCTCTATAATTAAGGGATTTTGGTCCTTTTCCTGAAGGAGAGCCTTTATCTTTAGATGCACGTTCAGAAAAATCTGTAAAACAACATGCAGCCTGAGGTGTGCTTCCAAATCACCTAAGGGTGGGGCCGGGGGGGGAGAATGGGCAGGGGGTTGATGAAACCAGATTGGCCATGAGTTGATTGCTGCTGAGTCTGGGGATGGGTGTACGATAGTTCATTATGCTTTGTTCTCTACTTCTGTGTGAGTTTGCCAGTTTCTCTAATAGAAGCTTAAAAGGGGCGCCTGGGTGGCTCAGTCGTTAAGCATCTGCCTTCAGCTCAGGTCATGATCCCAGGGTCCTGGGATCGAGCCCCACACCGGGCTCCCTGCTTGGCGGGAAGCCTGCTTCTCCCTCTCCCACTCCCCCTGCTTGTGTTCCCTCTCTCACTGTGTGTGTGTGTCTCTCTCTGTCAAATAAATAAATAAAATCTTTTAAAAATTAAAAAAAAAAAGAAAGAAGAAACTTAAAAAAAGATAATGTTCCCAATAAGAGAGCCTGAGACTAGCCCCCGACCTCAGGGAGCCCCCAGTCTGATAGGAGAGACACAGCCCCCTGCCCTCTGAGTGGCCAAGGCCTTCCTGCGTCTTCTCAGCCTGCCTGTCGGGCCAGGGGCCACGTGTAGGACAGAGGCATGGTCCTGGCCCCAAGGGCTGAGCCCCCAGACCTGGCCCTCGCCCCTGAGGCCCAAGGGTCAGGCACTGGTATCGTATATAAGCAGACTTGCTTCTGGTTCTGGCTCTACCTGCGTGTGGCCTAGGTTCCTCACCTTAACGGCACCTGCCTGGAACAGAGGAAATGCCCCCATGAGTCCAGTTATTACAAGGGTTTTCTCATCTGTAAAGTGGTGGTGATAATACCGTCCCTGCACAGAGGGTTACAGGGTTTTTGTTTTTGTTCTTAATTTTACTTACTTAGAAAGAGAGGGAGAGAGAGGGAGAGAACATGACTGGGGGGAGGGGCAAAGGGAGAGGAAGAGAGAGAAGCCCAAGCAGACTCTGTGCTAAGCACAGAGCCTGATGCAAGGCTTGATCTCACAACCCTGAGATCATGACCTGAGCTGAAATCAAGAGTCGGATGCTTAACCGACTGAGCCACCCAGGCATCCCAACAGGGTTTTAATGAAGTAAAGTAGGTAAAGTGGTCAGCCTGGTGCCCGGCACACAGTAGGTGCGCAACATTGGCCATTAGCATTACGACTGCTGTCAGGACCAGCCCCGACCAAGCTGTGAGCTCCTTAGGGGAAAGAACCACATCTTGTTTATCACTGTCTATCTCAGCATTTTGCACAGGGCTTGGTACACAGTAGGTGCTGCGGGTTTTAGGTCAAGTTCCCCAGAAGCGGATCCTGAGATGGGAATTCCCAGCTCAGTGGTTTCCTAAGGCAGTGCTCCCAGGGGACACTGAAGAGGGACTGGGGGAAGCAGGGTGGGCCAACAAGGGTTCAGAGGCTGGCTTCAGCCTGTCCCACAGGGGACTCTGGGGTACACGTTACACCTCAGGATCCTCCCCATGCCAGGCAAGGGAGCTGAGCCCTCTCTCACCTGCACCCCCATTGTTGGCTAAAGGCCACTTCGGGGGGTGCAAACTTCCAGGCACTTCCAGTTTGGTCCAGTAGCTGAGTACAGTCTGTAGAGAGAGCCCACAGAAGGGAAAGCACACAAAGGCCGGGGAGGGTGCACAGAAATGGAAAAAGGGCCTCAGGGGATCTGCTACACTCCAGAAATATCTTCTTGGTTGACTGGAAACCAGTCCCAGCCCAGCCTCGGAAGGGTCACGGATCCCTGAGGCACGCAGGGTGGTGGGAGGTAGAGAGGTGCAGACAGCCAGGCAGAAGGCAACAGCTCTAACTTACCCTGCAGAGTCCCAGCTGGTCAGAGCCAGGAGGGTCCCCCGAGCGGCAGCCTCTCCCCTGCCTGAGCAAGGATGGGACCGGGGCTGCCTGACACGGTCTCGAGAGTCCCCACTGCATGTCTGGCACAGGAGCTTAGTTCTTCACATGAGTCACTCATTTCACCCTTACAACCACCCTAGATGGTATCCCGATTTAGACACAAGGAAACTGAGGCATGCAGGGGGCAAGGGGCCTGCTGGAGGCCCCCCAAAGAGTTAAGGGCAAAGATGATTCATGTCATTAGTCATTAGGAAAACGCGATCAAAAACCACAATGAGATACCATTCCACACCCACTAGGATGGCTATAAAAAGGAAAATAACCAGTGTTGGCAAGGAGGTGGGGAAATTGGAACCCTCACACGCTGCTGCCGAGAGCAGAGAATGATGCAGCTGCTGTGGAAACAGTCTGGCGGTCCCTCAATAAGTTAAACATAGACTCGCCATATGATCCCAACAATTCCACTCCTCGTATGTACCAAAAGAATCGAGAGCAGGTGTTCAGACGGAACTTGCACAAAAATGTCATAGCAGCACAATTCACAATAGCTAAAAGGTGCAAACAACCTAAATGTCTGTCAGCTGACAGATGAAGAAAGGAAATGTGGTATATCCATACGACGGAATATTATTCGGCCATAAACAGGAACGATGTACTGATGCGTGCGACAACACGGATGAGCCTTGCAAACACCATGCTGAGTCAAAGAAGCCAGTCACTGAAGGCCACATGTTGTGGACGCCATTTGTACGAAATGTGCACAGCAGGCAAATTCAAAGAGACCGAGTAAATGGGCGGTCGCCAGGGGTTGGGGGAGGAGGAATGGGGAGGTTTAAGTTTTAAAAAAAAGTGACTTAAGGGCAGGGCCTGGCGAGACCCTTCCCTCCACGGGCCTGGGGGCGGCCGACACCGAGTTAGTCACAGCATTTCAGGACAGAAAGAATAAATAAAACACACTTCCACCGGACGCTATGCTGACAAATTTGGGACTCGAGTTGATTTTAAACATCTCTGTCCCTCGGCCCACTGGAGAAATAAAGGCTCTGGCCTTGAATTCAGACAGACCTGGATGTAAATACTGACCCCACCCCTGGCTCTGTGATCTTGGACATCCACTGTGCCTTCCTGGGCCTCAGTTTTCTCATCTGGAAAATGGAGATATGAAGAAGCATCTCTCAGGGGGCCTGGATGGCTCAGTCACTGGAGCGTCCAACTCTTGGTTTCAGCTCAGTCACGATCTCAGGGTCATGGGATTGAGCCCCGCGTCGGGCTCCGCGCTGAGTGTGGAGTCCGCTTGGGATTCTCTCTCCCTCTGCCCCCTACCCCCGCTCTCTCTCTTTCTCTAAAATGAATAAATAAATCTTTTAAAAAACAGTGACAATAAGTGTTTTAAAAAGCAGCAGCATTTCTCCATGTTGCTGGGAGAATTCAGTGAGTTCACACGTGTGGAAAAGCCCCAAGCATAGTACCTGACACACAGCGAGAGCTCAGCGAAGTCTGCTCCCTCTCTCCCTCTCCTTCTGCACCCACACAGGCCCTTGACGTGGGTCCCGACCAGATTTCACCTGGATAAGCACCTTCCCAGAGGTTGCACGCATGCACGCACACACACACACACACACACACACACACACACACACACCCAAACACCTAAGCCAACAATTCCCAAGAGCTGGCTCCTAACCATGGTTTCACCTGTCCGCAGCCCAAAATGTTGGTGTAAGAATGCCTATAAACCTTTCCAGAGAAAGATTATTCTTTCTTTCTTTGTATTAAAATTTTCATTTTTTAAAAAAGATTTTATTTATTTATTTGAGAGAGTGAGAGAGAGAGGGAGGAGCAGAGGGAGGGGGACAAGCAGACTCAATGCTCAGTGCAGAGCCCAACATGGGGCTCGATCCCACAACCCTGAGATCACGACACCTGGGCGGAAACCAAGAGTCAGACGCTTAACCTACACTTAAGCCACCCAGGCGCCCCCATGTTCATTTTTTAGGATGTAGTAATAAGAAATTAATTTTTTAGGGGTGCCTAGGTGGCTCAGTCAGTTAAGCGTCTGCCTTCGGTTCAGGTCGTGATCCCGGGGTCCTGGGATCGAGTCCCGCATCGGGCTCCCTGCTCCGCGGGAAGCCTGCTTGTCCCTCTCCCACTCCCCCTGCTTGTGTTCCCTCTCTTGCTCTCTCTCTCTCTCTCTCTGCCAAATGAATAAATAATATCTTTAAAAAAAAGAAATTAATTTTTTAAATTATCCTATGTCCTTATTTGACAAATTAAGATGCCAGCAACCCTTACATCAGTTCCCAAAATGACTTTTTGAAATTTTATTGGTAAATCCTCAAATCTGAGAGCACAGCCCTGCCTGACCTGCCCCTCAAGTCTCCCTCTTTTTTTTTTTTTTTAAGATTTTTGTTTATTTATTTGACACAGAGAGACACAGCGAGAGAGGGAACACAAGCAGGGGGAGTGGGAGAGGGAGAAGCAGGCTTCCCGCGGAGCAGGGAGCCCGATGCGGGGCTCGATCCCAGGACCCTGGGATCGTGACCTGAGCCGAAGGCAGATGCTTAACGACTGAGCCACCCAGGTGCCCCAAGTCTCCCTCTTTTGGCAGAGGGTGAATCCTGCCTCACTTGCTCGGCGCGTGGGAGGATGGTGGGGTCCCTGGGGTCCATCCCTACCAGGGCAGCTCTCTCCAGCCCCTGGTCCCCACATCAGCTGACTCCCACATCCCCACAGGTCAGCCTCTGCTTACCAAGAGACTGCTCCCTGCATCCTGGCACCAGAGGCCTGTCCTCCAGCAATGAAGGGGGTGACATGGAGCCATAGCACCTCCCATTTACCAGACCTCTAGTTTGGCTTAAGAAGGGACAAGCCATGTTCAGGGACCAATTTTCTTGTGAACCAAATGAGACTTCATTAGACTATGTGGAGCCCACTCATCCTGAGCAATTCACAGCCCAAGTTCTTCTACCTGGGAGGGGCCCAGGGTCAACACTGGGACCTCTTGGCCCTCTCCAAGTCTCTCAGGTTAGACCAGACCATTCTAGATGCTACAGCCAGGACTGTACCCCAAACTCCTCACTGAAAATCCTGGTTTGGGCTTGGAAGCAAAGCAAGAGCCCTGCCTGGGAGGCACTCCTACTCTGGAAGATGCCAGGCTCAGCCTGGCATGCACTGGAAGCCATCAGGAGACCATGAGGAGCTGTGAAGAGAAAAGAAGCGAGGAGAACAAGGATGGGCAGACAGACAGCAAATATGGACTAAGGGCCTACCCTGGGCCAGGCCTGGTGCTCTGTGTGAAGAATACAATCATGACAGAGACATACTCCCTGCCCTGAGGGGCTCCCCGATGAGCAAGCAGAAGGGGTGAGGCCAGGGCTAATGCATCGAGTCTGGTCATCTTCCATAATCCCAGAGACAAAAGCTTCATCTGCAAGAGTTCAAGAGCTGACAACCAAGGCAAAAAGTAGGAAAATTCTTTAAGCAATTTTTTAACAATTTTATTTATTTATTTGAGAGAGAGAGACAGAGATAGCAAGCGAAAGAGAGAGAGAGAGCGCGGAGGGGGTGGTGGGGGGAGAGGAAGAAGCAGGAGCCAGACACGGGGCTCAATTCCAGGACCCTGGGACCATGACCTGAGCAGAAGGCAGATGCTTAAGGGACTGAGCCACCCAGGTGCCCCAAAAAAGTAGAAAATTTTAAATTGGGGAAAATACACAGAAGGTGGGACAAAGCAGAGTGGAGCCGGCGATTTAGGGGGTGGTTGCAGAGGGCCTCTCTGAGGAGGTGACATTGGAAATGAGGTGGAGAAGAAGAGCATTCCAGGTAGAGAACAGCAGATACGGAGGCTAGGAGGCAAGAAAGGACTTTATGTTCAAGAATGAAGAGGGGGGCGGGGAGGGAGCCCCTGTGTGGCTGGAGCGCGGCCAGCTACCCGGACAGGGACTGGAGACAGGTCAGGCAAGGCCTTGCAGACTGGGGTGAGGAATTTGGGTTGTGTAATGAGAGCTTCACCTGCATTTAGCTGATAAGAAAACTAAGGCTCAGAGAGGTAAATTACCTTGCCCACAGTCACACAGCTAGTGAGTGGCCAAGGAAGATTCCTCCACGCAGTCTGGGGTCAGAACGCACACTTCTTTCCTCTACCTGCTGAACAGGAACTGGGCGGGCTGTTCCAAAATGCAGTAACTGGAAAGGGATTAATGACAGCTGATTTAATGACAAGGGCAGGAGGGTGGCCAGTTCACCAGGGCAGTCTTTGCCGGAGGTGCTAACAACTGAACGGGACTTTAAGGATGAGGAGGACTTTACCAGGCAGAGAAGTGGGGAGGAAGAGTATTCAAAACAGCTTGAGCGGATGCTGGAGACAGGGAGCACATGGTCTGGTTCGGGATGGGAAGCAATGCATTGCAGAACGTGGAAGACAAGTGTGAGGAGGCAGGTTGGGCCAGATTATAAGGGGCTTGAGTGCCTGGCAAGGATGTTGGAACTGACTCACAAGCCATGAGAAGCCAAGGAAGGTTCTTGAACAGGCTAAGCTGCTCTGTGCTTTTAGGAAGAGAACTCCAGTGCAGAGGCAGGAGAGGCTGGGGATGGGGGAAAGGGACAGCTAACATAAAGGAGGGGACAGAGTCTGATGGAGAAGAGAGGAAGAGGAAGGAGGGGAGTGGTGAGTTGTGAATTACAGAGGGAGGTGGAGAAGGGTAGGGCCCCTCAAACCCCAGAGATCACTGGTGCTGCGGGTAACCACCCATCCCGCCTACTTCGGGGGTCCGGGGCAGACTTATCCTGATCACACATGACCTCCGCAACCTGTCTGGTGGGTATTTGGCAGAGCAGAGGGGCTCAGGCAGTAGATAAGGAGGGATCTTTGCAGGACCTCACCCCAGGACCCACCCTGCTTCACTCCACCCCCCCACCCCTCCCTGGCCTGGGTCCATGATCCATTCCTAGCCAACATCCCCAGGCCCTGAGCCAGCGACCCCATCCACCCAGAGCTTTCTCTTTATGCCCACAGACCCCAGGCCCATCTTCTTCCCTCTTTGCTTTCATGATGACCCCGCCAGATGATTCCTGCCAGGACTGAGGTGGGCATGCGGGGATTTGGCGTCTGGGCCTCAGCCTCTGCCCCAGCCTGCCACAGTGGATGGTGAGGAACTCAGCCTGTCTGAAGCTTCCCCCACCCCTAAATCACTGCAGAGCCCGCCACCCCCCACCCCTGGACCTGCCCATAGCAAATCTCAGCCAGCCTGTCCCTGCCCCTCTGCTGAAGGGCCCCACGAGGCAACATCCCCCCCCC
>NC_058410.1:106094482-106207600 GCF_002201575.2 Neomonachus schauinslandi | reverse complement strand
CCCCACAGCCGCCTCTACCCCCACCTCCCCCAACCCCCACCCCTGCTGCTGGGCTGTCCTGGGAAATATTCGCGGCACAGGCTCTGGGACCAGGGAGCTGGAAGCCCTTGTGCCCACTAGATGTCGTGATGCACACAGAAATGTCGGTTTGACCAGCCCGGCCTCCCTCCTCACCTGCCCCGGGGGAACTGAATTCACTACACACCCTTTGTCTTTATCTCGCTTTTATTCCCCTTCGGCCCCACCCACAGCCAACCTTTTGTATGCGTTCTTGTAAAACAAGTGTGTGGTTTTTTTTTTAAATTGGTGCTTAGTATGTCATGTATTTCTTACTTCATTCTCTCAGCACCAGGTTTTTAAAACCCATCCATGTTGCTAGTCCCTGGTGGGTACCATTTATTTCCCCGCTCTCGGGGTGCCGGGCATCTGGATTCCCTCCAACTCCTCCCCTCGACAATCCTGCCATGAGCGTCCTTGTACATGACCCTTTGGCCCTGCCTGAAGATTCAGGGAATGGAACTGCCAGGTCACAGGGTTGACCTGATTTGACGACCAGCCAGCTCTCAATTCAACTGATTCATGGATGCTTCATGGGAGAAGACTCCAAGCGTCTACCTCCAGGACTTCCAGGCTTGGAACTGCCCAACTCCCTGTGGGATATGATCCCAGTCCTTTTTCTGGGCATTCAACACACATTTTTCCACATGTGCAGAAATAAGTAATATTGTTGAGTGCTTTTATTTTATGTAAATGATGCGTGTGTGTATATCACTCTTCAACATGCTTTTCCCCACTCAACAATATGTCTTGGAGAGCTACATCTCTTTACGCCTATGTCCTCCTTTCTTGGAACCATTGTGTCTGGATGGGCTTTACTGATCAAACCTGCCCCTCCTGATGGCTGTTCAAATTGTTCCCAGGTTTCATTATTAAAAGCAGGGCCGAAAGGAACATACCTATGCACTGTGGCAGGAGGCCTGCACGGGGCAGGGACACCACCTCTTGTCGGTCACACTGCTCACAAATACACCTGATGGGAGTTCTCAATCTTGGGGCCACTGGAGGCCTCGGGGGCCTCGAACCCCTGAAATCATACCCCAATTTATCTATGTGTGCCTCTGGATGTATGGACTATTTTGCAGAGAGGGGTGGAGAGGGGCCATAACCCTCACGGGTTGTCTGGTTTTCAGAGGGCCTCATAAAAGCTAAGAAGCACCAACCTGTGTGAACTTTGTGTCTTTACAAAGTACCGTGTTATGTCAAAAGGGCAAGGTGGGCAGCATAAAGCCTCTTCCCTCCCGGCGGTTTAGCCAAGGATTCCATCTACAGCTGAGACGACCTTTGCAGCCAGACCTAGTGCAAATCCTGGCTCCACCCCTCACCCTGGGCACCTAATTAACCCGAGCCTCAGTTTCCACTTTACAAAATGAAGTCATCTCTGCCACATAGGATTGCTGTGAAAAGAATGAAGTCACCAGTGCCAAGCGGTAGGCGCTGCTCTGTGTCCCTGCCCTTGGCCTCCTTCCTTCCGGCCAAGATCCTTAGACAACCAGGACCCTCTCAAGGGCAGGGACGAAGGCTCACTCAGAGTCTGCCACCCCCTTGGGCTGGGAGCCTAAATCTGCTGTGGACAAATGAGAAACACCGTGAGCAGAGTCCCTGCCCCGCCTCTGCGGGCCACACCAGGGCGACACTACAGGACAGACCCTGCGCTGGGACCAAAGTAGTGTATAGGTGTGTGTGCACGCATGGGAGTGTGAGTGCGTGTGTATGAACGTGGATGTGTGTGTGTATTAGTGTGTCCACATGTGCAGGAGAGGCAGAGACCGAAGTGGGCAGCCAGGGTTTCCTGAGAGGCAGGAGCCCCGGCCCCTTCCCAGGAGGAGCTTCCAGGCTGAGGAAACAAATATGCAATCCCCCTGTGGGCTGGACAAGGCTCTTGTCCTTGAGGAACTCACAGGGGACAAAAGCAAGATTTCCGGGGCGCCTGGGTGGCTCAGTCGTTAAGCATCTGCCTTTGGCTCAGGTCATGATCACAGGGTCCTGTCATCAAGCCCCGCATCGGGCTCCCTGCTCCGCGGGAAGCCTGCTTCTCCCTCTCCCACTCCCCCTGCTTGTGTTCCCTCTCTCTCTGTGCCTCTCTCTGTCAAATAAATAAATAAAATTAAAAAAAAAAAAAAAAGCAAGATTTCCAGGTGGCAGCACTGTTCCCACCCCCTGGAGGCGGACTCGTAATTCCACAGGCACGGCCGCATGCGTGGCACCCAGGAACAGAAGAGTGTTCAAGACCCAGAGTGGAAGCGGGGGGTCAACTCTGTCCTGGGGCCACACACCCACTGGGAGAGAGGGGGCCCTGCAGACCCTGACCCAGGATGTCCACGGCCACCTTCTCTCCCCACCTCGCACGTGGCCACTGACCCCTGCTGGGCAGACGCCTCTAGGGCACAGACAGGAAACCACAGGGACCCAGCGCCCTAGTACACTGACAACCCATTCTCCATCCTCAGCCCTCTCCCTCCTTCTGGGCAGCTGATCCCCACCTTTCCCACCCCTCACCCCCACTCTCCGGTGGCAGCCTCCCCCTCCCAAGGCTTTCAGGAGGGAACCCTGCAAGGTCCTGCCCGCCCGCCCCTCTACACAAACTGACCTCCCCGAGCGTCCAGCCTGCCAGCAGGCTCAGGGCCCAGGTGCCCTTCGCTTCCTTCCTTCCGGCTCCCCTGCTCTCCCTTCTGTTGGGGCCTCCACCTCCAGCAGCAACCGCAGAGGCCGAGCACCCCAGCTCCACCAGTTCCTGGCCCTGGGACCCGAGACAGTTACTGTACCGCATCAGAACCTCAGTCCCCACATCTGCAGCGCGGGCCCAGCCCAGGAAGACTGACAGAACCCTTACCTCCTAAGGCTTTGGGAAGACAAGATAGTATCAGCACACCGAATGCTTGGGAGAGGGCTGGCAGGCGGAGGGGGCTCATGATCGAAATTGCCTGAAGCCCTAGGCAACACCCACCTGTCCCAAAGGCCACAAAGGCGCCATTCGGTGATCCCTTGCCCCATCACATCACCGTCCGGCCTAAGTCAGAGGGATGGACCCCCAAATCCACTCCTCCTGGGGCCTTAGCCCGCCTCCGCCGAGGGCCCCGGCTCTCCCTCAGGCAGCTCTGTTCTACTTTCCTCCCGGGGCAGGGGGGTCCCCTTCCTTGGGCCTGGGTGTCACCGGAGGGCCTTCAGGGTGAAACGTAGACCGTGCTAATGATGGGTCTTCTCGTGCTGATGATACGGACTCCCTAGCACTTACCAGGTAGCAAAAGTTCCAAAATAACAGAAGTAAAACCAGTGAATCACCCAAGTAGTAAGTAATAAAAGTTTATTGTGCACACACCAAAAAGCCGGTGTGCAAGGCAGCAGTCAGCACTTAAGCCAAAACATGGAATGAGGCTCAAGTATATTGTTTTAAAGCAGTTTATATGGTGAGGAAGCAGTGACTGTTTATTCTGCACAGTGATTGGTTATGATGTCAGAGTTTTCTTAAATGACAGGGAATTAGTCCGTGTTACCTCCTATCAACCTTGGGAAAACTTTCAGTTTTGCTTGTGATTTCCAGAGGCATAAGCAGGAAGTGACCCAGGTCAGGTCAGTCGTGCAAAATAAGCTAACTTAAGCTTGGCTCATATGACTAACCTGGTTTTGTCTGCTCAGGGAATTTTCAAGGCTGGCCTCCGTTTGCTGGTAATTTCTACATATGCTAGCATCTTCTTACCAAAGACCCCCTCCCAGCTAGGAGGAGAACCCACCCGTGTACAAACTGCTCGGATCTCTCCCAGCCTTTCAAAGCGTTCCTCATGCTGCCCTCTCTCGGTCCTCTCTTGTCAGACAAGCTTCTGGAAGAAGTCCTCCCCACTCCTCGTGACCATCGCGCGCCCTCACCCGTCCTCGACCCACTGCGGGCTGCCTGCGCCCTCACTCTCCGCCAGTGACAGCCAGGCAGTCACGCCACCCATCCCTCTGCAGACCTCGCTGCTAAGGGCCCCTGCCCCCTGGGACCGGGGAGACCACCCCCTCCTCACACCGCACCTCTCTCCGGCCCTTCTCCCTCCCTCCCATTTCTTCTTGATCTCCTGCCCAGCCAGCTCTTAAACACCAGAGCTCTCCAGGGCTGTGCCCTGGCTGCTGGCTCCTCTCCCCCTCCTCTCTCCCTGAGTGACCACATGCGTCCTGATGCCTCTGCAACCTTCCGCTCTGTTCTCTCCCCGACCTTGTGTTTAGTGTCCCCCAAACACTTGCAACTCAATAGCCAGAAAAGAGCTCCCTTCCTCCTCTCCTCTCCTCTCCCAGGGTTCCCCCAGCCCCCCAGGCTGCAGACCTCAGAAGGCACCCTCACCTCCTTCCACTTCCAAATGTTCATCGGATCCTGCCCATTCCACGTCTGGGGCAGTTCCACAGTTGGGTGGCCCAGCAGGTTTAAGACTCAAGGTTCAGGATCATGGATGTACTTTATTTCAGGAAAGTGGCTCAGAGGGCAGCCTGGAGCCCCACGCCCCCAGTCACAGGCAGTCAGACTGGCCTCCCGCAGGCCCCAGCTGTATCAGGGATGCTGCAGGCACCTTCCCCTCCCTGCCTTGGCCCAGGTCACCGCCAGTCACCCCCTGAGCTGGCCAGGCTCCCCCCTCTCCACAGGCACAGCCTGCAGCCTGCCCCATGCTCGGCTCCTCCCCTCCCCGCCCACTCTCCTTTACTGTCTCCCACCACACAGTTCCTCTGGAGGCAAAGCTCAGCCCTTGATAACCTATCCGCGTATAGCCCGGTTGTGCCTTCTTGAGTTTCTGGACCCCTGCCCTATCTCCCAACATGACTCCTCTATGCCAAACTGGCTCAAACTGCTAAATACCAATTTTCTCCCAAATACGTCCTAACTCCCATCCTTCATCCTTGCCTTGTCCTACCCTAGTGCTCTTACATCTCTTGAACTGAGTGATTTCCCTGCCGCCTGCCTGGCCCTCCCACCAGCCGTTAGAGGGTCCTCCGCTCAGCAGCCTGGTCCATCTTGACAACCGCAATCTGGGATGAAGAGCCTCGGAGTATTTAAAGCCAGGTGGTGAGAGGGTCGGGTGTAGCCCCGCCAGCCTCTAGGGCCCCCAAACTGTTGGCAGTTCGCAGTCCACCCCACTCAGTGTCACATCTCTGCCTTTGGTTGGGATGAAAGGCGCCTCCCACTTTACAATGTCACTGGACTGACTAATCTTCCAGCTTCCAGGAATCTCCTCGGGAAGTGTTTCTGGGTCTCCCAGGCTAATGGCTGCTGAGGCAGACACTTCCTGACACTTCCCGACACTTCCCATAGAATGAACCGACCCCATCACCTCCCAGGAGCTTCTCCAGGGCAGGGGCCATCGTTTGCCATCTGGGTTCACATGATCCATGTTTGTATCCAGTAGGGTCCTAGCAGGTCACTAGGTGGGCCACTCCATCAAAATCATTTGAAAAGGGTTTAACAAAGGCGTAGGCAGGGGCACCTGTTAAGCGTCAGTTAAGTCAGTTAAGTGTCTGCCTTCGGCTCAGGTCATGATCCTGGGGTCCTGGGATCCAGTCCCACATGGGGCTCCCTGCTCAGTGGGGAGCCTGCTTCTCCCTCTCCCTCTGCCCTGCTTGTGCTCTCTAATAAATAAAATCTTAAAAAAAAAAAAAAAAGGTGTAGGCAGCACAGTGGGCTCCACAGTGGCCCAGGGGCTTGGAAGGGGTGTGGCAGAGCTGTTCCGAGAGGGGCCTGAGGGATGCAGCCAGCCCTGCAGGGGCGGGGGACAGCAAAAAGTACCCCCGTACCCTCTCTTTCCTCCTGTCCTGTGAGCTCCTGCTGGAGCCTCCCCCTGGCCAAACCCAGCTGGAAGTCAGAGGGCCTGGGAGCCCCCGACGCAGTCCCTACAGGTCAGCCTCCGGGACAGAACCAGGCAGAAAGAGGCAAGAGGGACCCTGACAGGCAAATTAGGATGTCTGCGCCCAGGGCTCAATAAATGTCAGTGGATCAGAATTTAATCGATGAGCTGTCCGAGTGGGGCTCCACAGGATGACTACCCGTGTCTCCAGGAGAAGAGGCCGTTCCGAGCCGAACACGCACAAAGGCACAGTCGTGGGCTCAGCCGGCTTCCCTGGGCATAAAGGCAGCAGGAGAGTGCGAGGGGTGGGCCAGCCAAGTACGGGACTCCACACTGGCGGGACCCGGTGAGCAGAGCTGTTCAGCCGGCCTGTACAGGACCTCCTTGGCCTGGCTTTTCCAGGTGGGAATGGGTTAGGAGAGGCAGAGGCCGCCTTTCATGGGGGCGGCGAAAGACCCGCGCTCTTCGTTTGATGAATCACTCAGCAAACACTGAGAACCCACTTGGTACTGGGTGCTGAGAGCTGCGCAGTGAGCCAAGACCAGGCGCCGGCCCCAGGGGGCCCACAGTTGGCTGGGCACGGAGTGCAAGGGGAGGCCCACTTCCTCAGCTGGAGCTGAAGCTCAAGTTGCAGGGGACCGGAGACAGTGCTGATAAATAAGGCAGGGAGCAGGCCTCCAGCAAGAAGCGCTGCCCTTGGCCGGCTGGAAGGAACTGACCTCAGAGAAAACTGGAAGCAACTGTGGGTCTCCGCAGTGGCTATCCATCCAACTGATGCTTCCGGGAGACTTCACCAGCTGAGGGAGGGCACGTTACCAAGAAAGATCCCCAGCACAGGTCAGTGCGGCAGAAGGAACAGGAGCTGTGAGGTCAGACAGACCTGCCTTCGAATCCCGGCCCGTCATCGGCCTGGGTTTGCTCACTCACGTATCAGGCACAGGGGTCACACAGTGTCATAGCAAGGACTAGCTGGGACAGAATGTGTCAAGTGCCTGGCACAAAATCAGCCGTCAGACAGCAGGAGGAAAGCGATGTGATGTCTACACCGAGAGCCGGACTGTCACAGAACCCGGTAGCAGGCTGCAGCATGCTGGCGCCGTGCTGGGCCCCGGCCTGCAGCAAGAGTGCCACTCTACCCTAGGAAAATGGCAGCACCCTGTGGAAACTAAGAATGGGCAGGGAAAGCAGGGCAAACCCAAAGGGACACCACGGCTGTGAGATTTGTAAGTTAAGAAGGCTGCGAGTGCCACCCCTAAGACTGTCGTGGAGAATGGGGGCAGGGGCAGAAGCCAAACCTCAGAGGAGAGTGATTAGCCTCCATGACCGAACCGGTGAGTGATGGCTGAGCCCAACCTACAGCCTTGCCTGCAACCCCAGCGCACGGCTCTCATGCGGTCTGAGACCCTCCGTCCACGCTCTGCGAGCCCAGCGCCTAGTCCTCTGATGGCCTTGACTCTGCTGGTCTATTTCTCCACCCTTCTAAATCCCCCATTAGCTGCTGCCCTACCTTTAGGGCTCAAGCCAGGGTAAAATGGCAGGTAAACAGCGACCAATAGAGAGTTTCACGGATTTCGGTGTTAGAGGGTTTCACACCTCTAATTCAACACCATTATTTAGGGACCGATGGTTGACTGTGACTCCCGGATGTCCCCGGTCCCCTTACACACAACCAGTCTTATCCCAAGGTTTCCTAGCCTTGGCACTATCGGCACTTGGGGCCAGATGTTCTGTGTTGTGGAGGCTGTCCTGTACATCGTGGCATGTCTAGCACTGACCCTGGTCTCTACCTACTAGATGCCACCCCCAGTCGTGACAATCACCAACGCCTCCAGATATTGACAAATGTCCCCAGTTAAGCACCACTGCCTTATCCCTTGCACAACTTTCTTTTCTCCTAAACATGGTAAAGATTTAGAAACTCAACTTTAGTAAGAAGCGTGTTTATTTAGTACCTTTCCGGGTGGGGACGGTGGAGGAATCAAGATGGAGGAAGGTAGAAAAGCTTTGTCAACAAGAAGTAACCAACAGCCTTGGCACTTAATGCTGAAGCCAACTTATGGTGGCACATTGTCACTGTCACATGCGTCTCTTCCTCTTTCTTTTCCACCCTCTTTCTGTCCCCGAGCCTGAGGACTGCTGACTGCTTCCAAGGACATCATGTGAACCCGACGAACCTGCAGCAAGGGGTGAGTCGTTTACCTTCATCTCACTCCTTCCGTCCCCACAGCCTGAAGGGGATTGCTGTCCTCTGAACCCCTGTACAAACAACTGCCCCATAAGCCACCTTGTAACTCTCTTTTATATTGTTGCCTAAACATTTGAAGGGACTAAAATTTTCATATGAACGAAACCAAGTATAGGAGGGGGAAAAGTATTTTATTATTTGGAAAAGAAAGCAAGCAAGTTCCAGTAAAGGGCTCCTTTTTCATCCCGGCTAGTCCTGGCAAGAGATATCAAAAGTATGGCCAAAAGCCACATTCATCATGAGTTCTCTCCAAGAAAGCACATCTTGACACTTTGGACATGAATGTGAACTCTGGTTTCACAGGGTTACCAGTCTACACTCAGCATGGGCAGACGTCCTATGAGCAGGAAGCACTGGGCATCTGTCCTGTGTGGGTGAAGTCCACGGGTAAGGACCTGCACAGAGACATGCAACCCTGTCCAGCACCGGTCCTTGGAAATACTCTGAAAATGTCTTAATTTTGCACACTCCTATACTAAACATCTAAACACAGACTCCTAAATTAAGAATCCAAATTTTGGGGCACCTGGGTGGCTCCACTAGCTAAGCATCCAACTCTTGATTTCAGCTCAGGTCATGATCTCGGGGTCCTGGAATCGAGCCCCACATCAGGCTCCGCGCTCAGCGCCAAGTCTGCTTGAGATTCTCTCCCTCTGCCCCTTCTGTCCCACTTGCTCTCTCTCCCTCTCTCTAAATAAATAAAATCTTAAAGAAAAAAAAAAAAAAGAATCCAGACTTTAATCTTTGAGCTGTCAATATTTTTTGTGTACCTACTGAGCACCAGGGAGACAGCAGAGAACAGGACGGACACTCCCCAGCGCCTGGGGCCTGCCCAATTACAAAGTGGTGTGAAAAGGGCCATGCTAGGGGCATACAAAGCACAGCAGAGGCCCCACAGAGCATAAAAAGAACATTGGGCCCAACTCTACTGCATACTCACTCAGTTTTACTATCTATGAAATAAAGACCTCAACCTGACCTACCACCCAGAGTTGTCACCAAGGCGGGAGTCACAGAATTCAAGGCTGGGACACACCTTAGCAGCAGGCATGAGGTAAGACCACAAAGGTGAGAGCACTTTGCAAAGGGGAAGTGCTCCGAAGAGGCGGAGGTTTGCCAGTGGGGGTGTCCACGACTCAGGCAGACCCCCAGGAGGAAGCGCCCTGCTGCTCAGAGGAAGGAAGAGAAGGCAGCAAGGTGGTCTCTGAAGCCCTGGGACCCAGGAGGGGATGCAGGTCCAGAGGGGAGGCTTCAGCCCACAGCAGCACAAGCACCGTCCCTCCTCCCCAACCAGCCCCACCCGGCCAGCCCAGTCACAGAGGATTCTCCCAGCTCCTCACACCAATGCTGCTTTCTGCCCCGACAGCCTGGGGAGGTGTTACCCCTTCCAAAAGGGTTTTCAGAAAATTCAGATTTCTGAGCTCAGTGGTGAAAGAAGTGCTCAGTGATGCTGAAGTGCAGTGAAAAGAAGTGGGCTGGGAACCAGAAAATCTGAGTTCTCATCCTGAATTTGCTTCCCTCATCTGTGAAATTTGGGGAGCTCCTCAGCCCCCATGTCCACATGGTCATAGTGAAAGGTGCAAACCGTACCAGTTTTGTTTTGAAATAAACTCAAGCCACAGGTGGGTTACATCCGACATGCCCCGTGAGAAAGGTACCCTATGCTCCCAGCCGGATGTCACAGAAGGGAAAACTCAAAAGTACACACCAAACAAACAGTACTTAGGAAGCACAAAGTTCTCCTTTCCTTTAAACACTCACCACGAACCTAAATAGAAGTAATTTATTAATTCAACACTTACTGCATATCTACTATGTGCCGGATGTTAGAACAGAGCTAGAAACACTTCTGCCACGTTCCTGGAGGAAGGAAAGAATACAAACCAAGCCCAGGCCATGAGGACAGGGGAGAGGCAGTGAGAAAGGCCCAGCCAGAAGCTGGAGGGTGGGCAGCAGCGAGTGGACTAAACAGCTCCAGCTGCTGAACTGTCGGGTCCCCATCAGCCAGCCAGAGCCTCAGGCGCAGGGACCCAGGCTGGGCACCGACCAGTGGGAGCACGTTCCCAACACAGGTTTGATCATCAAAATTAAAAAAAAAAAAGAAAAAAAGGCAATAACTCCTTTTTATTTCTTTTATCCCTATCGTTATTTTGAAAACGTCAAACCTAAAATAAATTAAAAGAGGGGCGCCTGGGTGGCTCAGTCAGTTAAGCATCTGCCTTCGGCTCAGGTCATGATCTCGGGGTCCTGGGATCGAGCCCCCCATCGGGCTCTCTGCTCAGCTGGGAGTCTGCTTCTCCCTATCCCTCTCCGTCTGTGCTCTCTTACTCTCTCTCAAATAAATAAAATCTTTTAAAAAAAGAATAGTACAATTGCCATATACTCATTTAGATTCATCAACTGATCATTTTTTGCAGATATCAAGACACTTCACTAAGTACTTCGGCATCGGGCTTTTTAAAAACATAAACACGATCTTACAAATAAAGGGAGTAGTCAGACTAAAATTAACTTTTATATGGAATGAAAGGGAGAAAAAACATGTATACGTAGACTGCCTGTGCAAGAAGTTACCTACCAAAAAGCAACTTAATTAAGTACAAAGGGAAGCCTGTGGGACAGGATATCTGCGGCAAAGTCTGAGGACTGTGTAACTAATTCTCAATTGTTCGCAAATTTTGGGGACGAGACACAAAATCCACAAACCCTAAAACCTCCTTTCAAGCAGGGGTTTCATTCTCCTTCACCAGTAAATCTTTACCCAGAGCTGGCAGCAAACCAGAGCATTACTGTAGTTAAGAACGGGGCCAATGAGGTACAGGAAGGGCACTGGGTTAGCCTGTGGGTGTGGGCTGGCACAGGCCTGGAGCAGCATCCCTGTAAAGGGCCAGCAGGTGGGATAGGTCTCTGTCTCTCCTCTTCCTGTGCTGGTGCCGAGCCCTCCTGCCTTCGGAAGTTGCTACATATCTACAGGAAACCCAGAGCAGGAGTGGGAAGCAGAGAGGATGGCTCTGATCCCACACTGGATCATCAGTCCTGATTGACCAAGAGTTGCTTCTATTTGACAGGTAAACATTTGCCCTAAAATCAACTGCCAATCCTGATTGTTCAAGAGCTCTTGTGAAATTCCCAAAATGTTTAAGGTCACTTTCATTAAAAAAAAAAAAAAAAGCTTGTAGTCTGTCTTATGAGATAGCCTGTCATAATATCAAGCAAATGACAACAGGCATCGCTGTTCCTGAATCTGGCTGGAAACTGCCTTTAAAAAGTCATAAAGACGGGGGCGCCTGGGTGGCTCAGTTGTTAAAGGTCTGCCTTCGGCTCAGGTCATGATCCCAGGGTCCTGGGATCAAGCCCTGCATCGGGCTCCCTGCTCAGCGGGAAGCCTGCTTCTCCCTCTCCCACTCCCCCTGCTTGTGTTCCCTCTCTCTCTGTGTCTCTCTCTGTCAAATAAATAAATAAAATCTTTAAAAAAAAAAAAGTCATAAAGACAAAAAAAAATCATAAAGACATTGGCTTGATGCTGAAAACTGAGAAGCAAACTCATGACCACTGTGAACCCGGGAAGTCCAAATAATTTGGAACATGACTAACATTTGGGAAAACACTTGGGCAAGTGTCCAAAATGCTGAGGGGAACTGAACTGTGATCCATACCCATCCTCCAGGTGGGAGAGAATAAAACAGAGTCCCACAGCTTGTTGTTAAAGACTGGATTACAGAACCAGAGGAGAGAAGCACAGCTGCCAGGACAGATCTGAATTTCAGTTCATCATCTGATTTTAGCAGCATGCAATTTTCATCAAAACCAACAATTCTCAGCAGCTGAGAAAGAACGTGAGAGAGCACGAGAAGGGCCAAGGAAGGCAATGAGGGGACAAAGCAGGGAAGCTAGGGAGGCTGCGCCCAGGTGAGGCCAGAGCCCGTGGGCCCCAGAGGAGGCGCACCCTGGGGCTGAGGGAGGGGCTCCTCCGCTCCCCTCGGACCCAGAAGGCCAGCCTCAGGCGAATTCTGACTCCCGATGGACTGTCTCTCACTGCCCGCCCTCGCTAAAGGCAGGCTGGGCTCGGGTCTCAGAAGGGACCTGCCTGTCACCCAGGAAGAGGCCACCCTGCCACAGATACGTGGCTTCTGTTTTCCAGGAGTGCTGGTGGTGACAGGATGATCTCTGCACATTCTTTGGCCAGGTCCCCACCGGCAGCCAAGGGCACGCCCTTCAAAGTGGCTGGGGCAAGGGCTGCAGAGGCCCCCCCACTGGCTGGGTCCCCTAAGCACCCAGCCCCCGTGCAACTCCCCTGAGGCTCTGGCTTGCCCAACTAGGCAGCAGCACAGGCCCACTGCGCACCCAGGCCTCCCAGCCACAACCACGGATCTACAGTCCCTTGCAGCACATTTCTGCGGCGGAGCCGTAGCAGAGGGAGTAAAACTACGGGTAGAGCCGGACACCGCAGGAGACACCGCGGTGAAGCCTATGAACCAAGAGACACAAGGCTCTCCTCTGACCTGTCAGGGGCAGCTTAAGGGTGCAGAAGGGAAAACAACAAAAGCCAGCTTAGACCCATAGGGAAATATAATCTGTGATTATAAATATTTCATGAGCAAAGAAAGTGGTACTGGTTGAGACACTGGGGTGGGGAGGGCGGACAGCAAATTAGATCCCAGTTTGCAAAGTGACAGGGCAGCTGGAAAAGCAGCAAAGCTGAGGCTATTCTGGGCTGTGCGCTGGGAAGGCCTGCGTCACAAAGAGCAGGCTCTGGCCACTCGGCTTTGTGGAAACCACAGCCTTCCAGTGGTCAGCAGAGAACACCTTGGGAGGTGTGTTTAAGCCCACGGAAGACCAGAGGGGACAGTGAGGATAGTCATTTGAATGACCTGGGTAGGCTGTGGCAGAGCAGCAGGACCCCGCACACTCGTGACAGGATCCATACGCTGTCTGCTCACTAAGGGCACAGGAAGGACTGAGCCTGACCCTAGAAGGCAAGGGGCCCGCAATGCAAGGGGGCAGCTCAGGAAAGAGCAAAGGCCCAGCCCCTAAGCAGGTGGTGCCCGGCTGAGAATCACAACTCTGCCTTCCCTTCCAAGACAGGGGTCTCTTCTCCCTGAATCTTTGAGAAGCAGCCTGGAAAGCAGAGCAATGAGGAGCTTGCTGAGTACCAGTGGCTGCAGCTGGAGAGACACCCACCACTGACAAAGCAGGGCCCGGTCTGGGTGGGAGTCCTCCTCCTGGGCCACGGTCAGCCACGGCAGCAGAGCAGGCCGGCCACAGACTCCAGCAGCCCTTGCGGAGGGCCGGAAGGAAAGGGACGTTAGCTCCGAAAGCACCCAGGGTACCTTGAATCAAGCTTAGTCAGAGGAACCCTGGGGCAGGGGAAGCAGTGCCTGCCTCAACCAGGAGGACAGAAAACTACTAGTCCTCGCTTCCTTGCAGTCAGGACTTAGCAGGCAACAGGCTCTAGGATCACAGCTAGAGAATCAATTCAAGGTGGAGAGGACTCATCAACCCCAAAAGTAAGACCCCATAATGTTGTTAGAAGACCCCTCAGTTGTAAGTCCCAGGAACTGACTTCAAGACCAGCTTTACCACCTATTAGTTTTAAGACCCCATGAAATGACGTTACCTCAGAAACTCAGCGTCCTCATCTAAAACACGGACCCGTGCCTGCCAAACCTAAGGACTAGGAGGGACCCAAGAAGAGACAGATACATAAACACTTTCAAAACAGATACTAAGTGCCGCTCCAATTATGAGATCATTTACATCCAGCTACTTACTTGATACCTCCTGGATGTCTCAAAGGCACCCCCATCCAGAGGCCCCCAACTGCTCCCTCTCCCACCCAGACTGCTCCTAGGGCCCTGCCCCCTCGATGCTTGGTAGGACCAACCATCCAGGCGTGGAAGCCAGGAACCCAGGACCCATTCCTGGCCTTCCCAACGGCGAAATGTACCACCGAGCCCAGTGAACTGAGCCTCCTTGAGGTTTCTACTCCCTTCCTTCACCACCATCCCCACCCAACTTGTCATCATCTTCACAGGGTCTGCTGCAAAGCCTATGCTGGCCATTTTGGCCTCCCTTAGCCTCTGTCCACAGAGCAAATCTAAGCAAATCTCCTCTCCCAGCTCCCCTACCCCACATGCTGAATACTCCCAACAGTATGCTGATGCCCTCAGGACAAGGAAAGCTGCCTGGCGCTTACAAGGCCCTGCACAGCCTGGCCCTGCTTCTCTCCTGCCCTCACCCTACACCACGCTCCAGCCCACTCTCCCTGCTCCAGCCACACTGGCTTTTTCAAGTCCCTGGTGGGTATTCCATTCACCGCTGGCACAGGGTTTTTGCACGTGCTCTTCCCTCTGCCTGGAATATTTTTCCCTCCGCCTAACTAACGCCTATCCATTTATTTCCTTTCCCTCTTCCCCTTTCGAGTCCACACTCCTCCCCAGCCCCAGGTAACCAGTATGCTTCTATCACTTCTAATCATTCCTCGGAAAGCAGCTGATGCAACCCTTTCTCGGGGAAGCTGCCTCCAATCCCTCAGAAAAAAAGTCTACTCCCATTATCACAGGCACTTTCCCACTGGAGGATGTGTATCCGAGTACTTAGGTGATCTGTGTCGATTTTCCCTGGGAACACCGTAAGCTCCGTGAAGGCGAAGACCTCATCTACTTGCACTCTCCGTTGTTCTTCAGGACTGGTGCATGCAGAATAGTAACAGAAATTAGCTAATACCGCCTGAGCGCTTATTATTGCCAGGCACTTAGAGGTACTACGTCACTGAATTCTCCCATCATTCCTACCAAGTAGGTGCCATTATTATATCCCCATTTTACAGAGAAAGAAACTGAGGGACAGAGAAGTTAAAAAACTTGCCCAGGGGTGCCTGGGTGGCTCAGTCGTTAAGCTTCTGCCTTTGGCTCAGGTCATGATCCCAGGGTCCTGGGATCGAGCCCTGCATCGGGCTCCCTGCTCAGCAGGAAGCCTGCTTCTCCCTCTCCCACTCCCCCTGCTTGTATTCCCTCTCTCGCTGTGTCTCTCTCTGTCAAATAAATAAAAATTAAAAAAAATAAAAAATAAAATAAAAAACTTGCCCAAAGTCAGTAAGTAGTAAGTGGTGGAGTCAGGATTCAAACCCAGGCAGTCTGGCTACAGAGCCTGTGTTCTTAATCATTATGCTATTCTACCGCTGAGAGGCCACTGGAATATACAATGAGCGTGTGCAAAGGATATTCTGAATGAATAAATGAAAGGATTTATAAATGAGTTGATGAGATCTCATTAAAGGAACTCAGGGAGCCCCCAAATCTTCCCCCAGATCAACAAATCAGTGGACTCACCCGCACAGGCCCAAGATCAGGTCATCTGCAAAACAGAAAGGCTAATCCATTTCCCCAGCAGTCAAGGGAAGAAGCTTTCTACTGCTGAACACACAGGAGTGTTCTGGTCCCTCACAGAAGGTACCCCCACAGTAAAGAAAGGATCACTGCCTGGGTTCCATTGAAGCCTGAAGGCAATGTTCCACTAGATGGAACAAGTCCCTCTGCCCTTATTCATGCTAACCTGCAATCTTCATAACCATTTAATATCTCGAGCCCTCCAACACAGAAAGAGGATACTCTGAATGACAAAAAAAAATTAAAATAAAAAATAAAAAAGCTTGCCTGGTGAGAAAGTGACAGAGTCCAACTGTACATTACGAATTTGGTTTGTACCTCCATTTTCCAGAGCTTGATAATCCTGGATGAGCTCATAGGCTACCTCATGCCATCGGTGTGACCAGACAAGGCTAGGCCACCTTTTAACTGCTTCGGTGCCACTTACCTCATGACCACATCCCAAAAAGCTCAGGAGGAAACATACATGAAAAGGTTTATTTTTTCACAGGACACTGTTCCCCAGCCATGGGGCCCCAAGTTCCCTCCCATGAGTCCCACCGCAGCCAGCGGCCCGAGCCCTGATCACACAAAGTTCTGAGCAATGGCCAGGACCTTGGAAAATTCACCTTCCCTCTGGCGTAGGCTGGTGGGGATGGGTGTCTTAATTCGGGTCCCCACAGGGTTCCCATTGTCCTCAATGAGGACCACATTGTTGGAGTCAAACCTGGGGGTCATCCGGGGACCGGGCATGCGATGCCCCACAATGAGTGCCTTTTTCTTCTGTCCCTTGATGGCCAGCAGTATCCGGTCGCCCACCTTGCCCACCCCGTTCTTGTTATAGACGTGGATGCAACGAGGAGGGCGATGGTATGGGGTATTCCCCAGGGCACTGTTGTCCACCACACGGACCCGCGTCATCTTCTGAATTGCACTGAGGCTCCCGGTGGTGCTGGGGAAAGAAAAAAAGTCTGAGGTCTGTATCTCTCCTGGTCAGGGTGCAGAGGCCTCTGAGGACAAGGCCTGGGAGACATCACACGTTAGCAACAACGCACCGAACAGAGCAAAACCCAGGGCCCTGACAGAAAGTCAGGTGCTTGCGAAGACTTCTCTGTGCCCAAGACAGTTTCCTCACAGTCAAAAGCTTCTGCTGCTGGGTCAACATCTCGATTTGGAGGGGTTTTAAATAGAACCCAATTTTCTGTTACAACGAACTTCATGGCAGCCTAACTGAAAGCCTTTGGTATGCAAAAGAACTCTGAGAATTAAGGGACTATTTTATGGGCCAGGCCTCACCCACTGCCTAGCCTGTAAAACCTGCTCCCCCAGAATACACTGATTCCCAAACTTCCCGTCTATGTGTTGCTGGGAGCCAGACGATATGAGTGAGTAGGCTTGCTAAGGGAGTCCCCTGACATAAAAGAAGAAACCAGAAATAAGTCAAGGTAACGATCTTTTGTCTCAGTGCATTTTTCCCCACTAGAATGGAATTTTTTTTAAAGTGTACCTATTAAAGGCAGATAAGCTATTATTAAGCGTATGGTAACAGTGGGATTTCTATCTTCCCGATGCCAGCACCTTAAGTGCTACATTCTCCAGGGTAACCCTAGGCTCTCCCCTCGCATTCCACATGCCTACTCTGGGGCAATTTTATTGATTCCCTTTGCTTCCAACTAGTAAATTCCACCTCCAGCCTCACTTCCCTCCTGTATTCTAGCCATGCTCCCCACATGTCCCAATGATACCGCAGACTCACTAGGTCCCACACTGACCTCACCACCCCCCTCGCACACCTCCCCATGCTGCTGCAGTTCTTACTTAGACAACGGCTCCTCCAGCTCCCACACTGCAAGCCTCTCTCCATCAGCACCCCGGCTGCCAAGCCCTATTGACACTAGCCATGAAGCCCCTCTGTCCTCTCCCTCCACCCCCACCAACACTTCCTCAGTTTGGCAGCTTTCTCTCTTACACCAAGACTGTTACATTAGTGTCCGAACTGGTTCCGTGTGCCTCACGTTGCCAGCCAGGGGCTCTCTTTTAGAACATAAAGCTGAGAACACTCCCCGTAGAACTGTTCAGTGGTCCAGCACTGTCTACACTGTCGACAACCTGGCCCCCACTTACCTGCCGTCTGAGGGCCACAATCTCTTACCACTGAGCCCCCACCCCCCGGAGGCCCGGCCGGGGCCTGCTCCCACTTCCCTTCTGCGAAGGCTGCCTCTGCGCCCCCTTCCCCCTCCTCTGTTAGCAGCCCGTCTCAAGCCATCCAAAGCACCCTACAAACCCCTGTTATTATACTGGTCACATCTCCTCTGAGCTATTTGTTTCCAAGCTTGCTCCTGTGGCCAACTGTGAAGACTCTTTGAGGACAGGAAGTGATTCTTATTCATCTATGAGCAACCCCAGGCGCAGTGCTCAGTAAATGCCAGGGAGTGAGTGCACGAATGGGGCCAGGAGGCATGTCTGCCAACAATAACGCACCCCGTGCTCTGTGTCCCGGCTTGGCGTCTAAAAGGAGGGGAGGCTGTCACACTTCTACCACGCCTGAGTTTTGGTAATACACATGTAACATTTTAAAAAGAGATTCTGTTTTTAAAAGAGAAGGTTTTCCCGCACTGGGAGAATGACAGGGTCGAGAGATGTTGGAGTCACTGCAAGAATCCGGCAAGGACTGAAGTTTCCTCTACTGTCGGCCATTCCCTACCCCACCTCCAACAGCAAGGTCACGTCCTTACCAATCCTCTTACCAAACCCCAGCTGCTCTGGCCCGTTTAGCTTTCCCAGATGCCAAGCCCACCTCTGTGAGTTCCAACTCCCTTTCTAGTCTCATAACACCCAGCCCTGATGGGAGGCTCACTCAGAGACACAGCTCTAAGAACCAAATGGGAAAGTTACCTGAAACTGCGCTGGCTGAGCGCTCTGCTTGCATGGGTGAAGGGGCCCCAGAGCCCAGCACAGAAAGCCATGGCAAATCCTGCAGGAAAAGAGGGGGAAAAGGTTTATTTCTAAGTCAGTGTCCTTACTCAGAGCCAGCCTGCCGGGGACTTGTGTGGGAGATGGTACTTCTAGCATAAGATCATTAGTCACTAAATATAAATCTTAGTGGTTAAAAGACACGCAGATGATCAGATGGAACTCCAGCTACAGTTTTGCTGATTCATATTCTAACTGGGGTCAGAGAGCTGGATGGCCCACAGCAGTTCTTGCTATAATACAAGAGCACAGAGATGCCTTCCTGCTTACATCATTTCCACAGGCAGGAAGAAAGCAGGAATCCTCTGGTATACACCCAACCAGTGACCCCTCCCCAAGTCCTCCAGAGAGGAAAGCCTGCACGCTAGTGCCGAGTGCCTCCTGAAACCAGAGCTTCTACCCCCTGCAGGTAGATTACCTGAGCAACTGCCACATTGTCTTGTCACCACGTCACCTTTCCCCAAATATAAGCACCAGAACACCTGGGTAGCTCAGGGCTAGCCAAGTAGAGCCAAAGGATACTCCTGCCAAGCCACTGACCAAAGCCTCTATTTGGGTCAGTCTCCCCAACAACAATATACACAGAAAAACTACCTGCCCCCCACCATAGCTGAAAGCGGAATTTGGGAGAGCAAGTTGAAGATAGAAGAACAAACACCGACCCAACACCAGGGCCTCCAACTTGCAGAACCCCAACCCTGCGGCTGGCTAGCACCAACAAATACAGCAACCCCAGAGGCCCACAACACCCAGGCATCACTTAGGGGCAGGCTGAAGAAAACCCTACAGCCAGGAGGCAATGCCAGCCGCAAGACACGCCTGCTCTAGCCCCGCGTTTGGCTGCAGAGGGCCTCATGGAGAAATCTGCTGAGAAAGACTAGACAAGTACCTTACGGTACCATCTCATTTAAGCCTCACAAAAACCTCTCCGAAACAGGCCTTAGTGTTAGGCTCATTTTACACATGAGGAGTAATTCTCTAACCAGCAAGGTGAAAGAATTCGCCCACGGTCACACAGCCAAGAGCTTCCTGAACCCACGCTCTTACTCAACAGCTAACACGGTTTAACTTTAAATATTAGTATTTTTCCAGGGCGCCTGGGTGGCTCAGTCGTTAAGCGTCTGCCTTCGGCTCAGGTCATGATCCCAGGGTCCTGGGATCGAGCCCCATGTCGGGCTCCCTGCTCCATGGGAAGCCTGCTTCTCCCTCTCCCACTCCCCCTGCTTGTGCTCCCTCTCTTGCTCTCTCTGTCAAAAAATAAAATAAAATCTAAAAAAAAAAAAAAAAAGGGCTCTGAAAAGCAGTCCGTCTGGTCCAGGCTTCAGTGACCTCTGATTTCAGCCAAGCTTTCCCATCTGATGCTGGCAGGCCCTTTTTCTCATTCCTGGGGAGAAAAGAGGCTCCTCAGCTCCTCCACAGAACCCTCAAGATTAGCCCAGCACCACCCACTCACATTCCCTCTCCTGAGAATTGCAACACCCTGCCTCTCCACACTGCACCTCTTCCTCAATAACACTTATGTTAGCCAAGGGCTGCCGAAGTGCTGGGGGCTTCCCAGAACTTTCCCGACTTGGGTACAACAAACCCACGATTCAAGGCACCTCTCTAAAATCTGCTGGGCAGCCTGGGCACAAACCCAAACCTAAACCTCCTCTCCGTGCCTCGTTCACAAGCCACCCCCACAACCTATGCCCGTCTCTGCCTGGCTAAATCTGAGCCAGCGCCCAACACATCTCCCCCAGTAAGCCTCGGGCAAAACTGCAGCATCACTTGCTACCCCCTCCTGCACACTGAGGACATCTGGGGATCCCGTGCCAGAGGAACTCTCACAGCTCCAACGTTCACTATCCAAACTCTGGCAACTGCATGCATTTGGATACTTGTCTTCAGATATGGCTGATAACCTTTCACATTCTAGTTCTAGCTACTCATTCTCCAAAACTCAGGAGCCAGAGGTCTTGGTAACATGGCACTTGAACTCACACCAGAATTCAGAGATCACAGAGACTCAGATCACGAGGATTATGTGTACTGCCCTCAGACACAGGAGTAATACATTCACATCTCCAGGGGGTACTTCCATTTTCACAAGACGAGGTCCAATCCAATCCAGACTTTTCACTAGCTCTTTAGTGGATCTGATGGTGACCTCCACACCCAAAGGACTTCAGACATCAAATGGATAGCAGTAAGCATTCCCATGAACATAAAAGCACAAAAGAATCAAATATATTCACTTACTATATACATGTCCCTTCTTTCTTTTTTTTTTTTTTTAAAGATTTTATTTATTTATTTGAGAGAGAGAATGAGAGAGAAAGCACACGAGAGGGGGGAGGGTCAGAGGGAGAAGCAGACTCCCCGCCGAGCAGGGAGCCCGATGCGGGACTCGATCCCGGGACTCCAGGATCATGACCTGAGCTGAAGGCAGTGGCTTAACCAACTGAGCCACCCAGGCGCCCCTCTTTCTTTTTTTTTTTAAAGATTTTATTTATTTGACAGAGAGAGAGAGCACAGCAGGGGGAGCAGCAGGCTCCCTGCTGAGCAAGGAGCCTGATGCGGGGCTTGATCCCAGGACCCGGGGGTCATGACCTGAGTTGAAGGCAGATGCTTAATCAACTGAGCCACCCAGGCGTCCCATGTCCCTTATTTCTTAAAAAAAAAAAAAAAAACAACTGTGGTCCCCTCCACTCCCATCCCAGCAAAAGACCCCAGCAGCTATTGAAAGAGTAGGAATGCAAAGAATATTTGTTGAATAAAATAAATGAGGTAGCCAACAGAAGAACAGATTCCCCTCACCCATGGCTCTACACAGAAGGAAAGCCAGACGATGCAGAGCTCTTATCTGCGCATCAGGAACCAGGACATCACATGCAAACATGCTTTAGGA
The DNA here is from genome assembly GCF_002201575.2 of Neomonachus schauinslandi. Classification (NCBI taxonomy): domain Eukaryota; kingdom Metazoa; phylum Chordata; class Mammalia; order Carnivora; family Phocidae; genus Neomonachus; species Neomonachus schauinslandi. Next base: position 106,186,261 of record NC_058410.1, on the reverse strand, counting down.
GAACCACGGTGCCAGTCATGGGAGGATTAGCCCATGCCAGGTTTACAAGCCCCTGGAATCATCTCTTGGGCCTGGTGCCTACAGTACCCATTGTGGAAAATCACCTCATCCCACCACTAAATAACTGGCTTGGATCAGGCCAGAGTAATGGAGGCAGCAATTTACTTCAAAGCAACTCCGATTGACCTTGATGTTATTTCCCAGCATAAATCCATCAGCAGACACAGGCCCTGATTCACTTTGGAGCAGTCTATATACATAATGCTTTGTTTCACAAGCAATGTCATTCTGAGTCTTGTGTTTGCACAGGAAACTAACCCAAAGATATTTCCTCCTCCACAACACTCTCACTCAGAGGCCAGGTACTCTGGAGACTCCAGTGCCAGAGATGGCTTTTCATGCCACTTCCTGGTCAGCACCAAGTACTGCCCTCCGGGTTTAGAGTATGTATCACAACCTCTCTGGAGAGGGGGAAGGGGAAGCAAGAGAAGGAAGGAGGGGAGGGAGGGAGGGAATGAAAGAAAGAGATTACTTAATACAATCCAAGAATTGTACTCATTTTCCATCCTGGTTTAGCTTTAAGATCTCCCCTTCTGTTCTGAAGGCCCTGTAAGTTTCAGGGACACATAGGTGAGCTTTTTACTTGACATCACTTTATAGGTCCCCTTGGAAATACACTCGGTGAGGGCAGGGACCAGGCCTGCATTGCTCATTGCTGCACACTCAGAGGACTCAGTGCAATGCACATGAATGGAGTTTACTAAGTATCTGTTAAGTGAATACAATTCAATCTGCAATTGCAATTCATGCTCCAGCTCCAAAGAGCCTCCGTGCTGGGGGGTTGGTGGTCTTTCTTGTGTCCTTCATTCAGGCTCCTAGTGACTTGGGAAAGCCTCCTTAGACACAGGGAACTCGTGTTTAATGAATTTTAATGCACAGAGACTGAGCTGGAAAAGCAGACAGAAAGAGTCTATACCTCTGGTGCTTTGTAAAAAGCAGGAATATACCACTACTTGAGCAAGGAACAGCAAAATGGTATACTTAGTATCATATGTATTCATTGTTTCCACCTAAACTATTTCCATCTTAAAGATGCCTGACGCTTTATGTACGTTTTTGGTTTTTTTTAAGATTTTATTTATTTATCTGACACAAAGAGACAGCAAGAGAGGGAACACAAACAGGGGAAGTGGGAGAGGGAGAAGCAGGCTTCCTGCAGAGCAGGGAGCCCGATGTGGGGATTGGAAGGCAGACAACGACTGAGCCACCCAGACGCCCCTGTTATGTACATTTTAAAGGCCTCCCAAAAGGATGGGCTCCAAAGAAACAAACCAAAAAAAAAAAAAAAAAATCAAAAGTTCAGCACAATCACAAAGCCATGTTCAAAGCACATTGTCAGTAACTGAAAAGAAAAGCCGTACAAATGCAGGGCCCAGTCACAAAAAGGAAAAACACCTAGGGTAAGGATAGAAATGTCCTTTTTTTTTTTTTTTAAGACTTTATTTATTTGACAGAGAGAGAGACAGCGAGAGAGAGAACACAAGCAGGGGGAGTGGGAGAGGGAGTAGAAGGCTTCCCGCTGAGCAGGGAGCCCGATGTGGGGCTCGATCCCAGGACCCTGGGATCATGACCTGAGCTGAAGGCAGACACTTAACGACTGAGCCACCCAGGCGTCCCTAGAAATGTCCTTCTTAATTAAAACAGGGAAAAGCAGAAGCCTATCAGCTTCCAGGAATCAAAAAAGGCACTCCCTGGCCCTCTGCCCTATCATGCAGACATAGGCCCTCCCATCTCCTGCAGGTGTCGCCCCAATCTTCCTGTACCTGTAAGTACTCTTATTTGTTGCTTAAAAACTCATTACTGTTTTATTGTACAATTAGTCTCTTTTAGGAAGTTTTGTGGGGTTTTTTTTTAACCTCACACAAGTAGAACATGTTAAAATTCTCGAAGTACTTTCATAGATCATTTTGTTGGATGACTCCCTTTTTTTCTTTTTTAAGACTTTAAGTAATCTCTACACCCAATGTGGGACTTGAACTCACAACTCCGATATCAAGAGTTGCATGTTCTACTGACTGAGCCAACCAGGCACCCCTGGATGATTCCCTTCATGAGCACCCAACAGAAACCTATAGACAAATAATAAACAGCAACAGTCTGCAAAGGGTTGAATCTGCTAAAGGTTTTGAATAGTTCTGGGGGCTCAGTCAAGTACCATTTTGCAGATGAAGAAATGAAGTCCAAAATGCTAAGCAACTTGACTGTCCAAAGTCAGAAGTCTGTTTCTATTGCACCCTAGACAGATAAGATGGCTGCTTTAACCACTAATAAACTTCACAGAAACAAACACACCACACAGAGGGTAAGCACTCTTTCTCCTCTGTCGAATCTTATAAAACTCAGGAATTAAAAAGCTGTCCTTTTTTTTTAAATTAAATTTTACTTAGTTAACATACAGTGCAATATAGGTTTCTGGAGGAGAATTCAATGATTCATCATTTACAACACCCAGTGCTCATCACAAGTGCCCTCTTTAATACCCATCTAGCCAATCCCCCATCCACCTAAAAAGCTTTTTTTTTTTTTAAGATTTATTTATTTATTTAGATTTTTAGAGAGAGAGTGTACATGCGCCAAGTGAGGGGAAGGGGGAGAGGGAGAGAATCTCAAGTAGGACACCCCCGTCCCGCTGAGCACGGAGCCCCATATGGGGCTCAATCCCAGGACCCTGAGATCTTGACCTAGAGCCAAAACCAAGAGTCTGACACTTCACTGACTGAGCCACCCAGGTGCCCCTGTCTTTTCAGTAAATATCTGCACTACACCCAGCCCAGCCTAGGACCAAAGCTGAAGCTGATCGGATTCATGCCAAGGTGTCAGTTTTCACAGCATCACTATCAATAAGCAAAGCTTCCCTCCATGGCACAGTGGGCTCTTTCTACCAAGGCCACCAGCAAGGACCCCATTTCTCAATTTGATTCACAAAGATAAAATGTTTCCAGGGCTCTTGTCCCATGCTTGTTTATTTATTTACCTTATGCTCCACGTTGTTACAAAAGTATTTAAAACAGAGGTTCCTTAATATACATGCCAATTCTCAATTATTCAAATTGGTTTTCCAATGTGTGGATTTTATCTATTCTAGCTTTGCTCCCCCTTCATCCCTACCTCACAGGTGTGCAAACACCTACAGTCCCAGAAATAAGTCTGTAACAATCTAGGTATGGTCAAACTCAGGAAAACCGTACAAGGCAAAGCTAACTTCTACTTAATCACATACACATTTCCTTCCCATTAGTACCTCTACTGGGCCACTGGCAAGGGGCCAGGTTTATGGAGTTGTCAGGTGGGCAGGTGGGCAGTAGAGAAAAGGAAAATCCTACGGGAGCCCCTGCACTCCAAGACAGGATGCTGCTGATGAAAAGCGTCTCTCTTCCACCTCCATTCTCTGGGACCTCAGCAACTCTGTCAAGCAGGCGTCCAAGGGAAGAGCAAAGAGGCATGCAAATGAAAATGCTTTGGCTTCGCATGAAAGGGGTTGTCTTCAAGTGAGGAATCCCTCTCTGAACTAACCAGTAGGGACCAGGTCTGCAGCATAATCAGTTTGTTTCCCAGATGTTGACCAGTGAGAAGAGCCTCACTCCCGGATTCTCAGGGCAGCACCAAGGGTGTGTCTTTAAAGATCCCTCACTCCTGGGGCACCTGGGTGGCTCAGTCAGTTAAGTGTCTGCCTTCGGCTCAGGTCATGATCCCAGGGTCCTGGGATTGAGCCCCACTTCGGGCTCCTTGCTCAGTGGGGAGTCTGCTTCTCCCTCTCCCTCTGTCCCTCCTCCTGCTCATGCTCTCTCTCAAATAAATAAATAAAATCTTTAAAAATAAATAAATAAAAATAAAGATCCCTCACTCCTAAAAGTGTTTTTCACAGGTTAAAGTAGACATGACGAAGTGCTCCTTCTCTTTTCTAAAGACACAAATGATTTTTAGTTTTTGACAGAGGGACTTTCCCACTCTGAGTTGTTTCACTAATAAATAAGCTACCTGGTGCCTTTCTTAACAAGAAAGTGTATTATCTGACCCAGAGCAACACTGCTGGACTCTGAATCAGTCCACTCTTACAAACTGGTTGTCATTGCTAATACACATGTACAGTCGCACCAGGGTGAGCTATAACCCAAAACCAACCATCAGCCTCTAAAATAAAGGCTAACTTGTAATCTGATTTTGGAGACCCTCAAAAAGAGACCTTTGGGGCCCCAAGTCCCCCCATTTCCTTAAGAACTATCCAAGTAACAAAAACAATAGGAAAATCCATTTTATGTGGGTCCCCCAACACAAAAATGGGACAAGATAGGCTTAAAGGGACTCCTACATCGTCTAAGTTTCTAAATGTTGAGGCGAGTCTAAATAATCACATACAGTGCCAAACAGAGTGCCACCTGAAAAATGGACTCCATGCCAAGGTTTTTACCCCTGATATTCGGGAGCAATAATAAAATATTTTGGCCACCATTTCTTCATGGATTTCACAGTGCGTTTGATTCAATTATCATTTTAGGCTTTTTTTTTTTAATATTATTTATTTATTTATTTGACAGAGAGACAGCGAGAGAGGGAATACAAGCAGGGGGAGTGGGAGAGGGAGAAGCAGGCTTCCCGCTGAGCAGGGAGCCCGATGCGGGGCTCGATCCCAGGACCCCGGGACCACGACCCGAGCCAAAGGCAGACGCTCAACGACTGAGCCAGCCAGGCGCCCCCATTTCAGGCTTTTTGAACAGTTCCCTCTTCTTTCTGTCTGTTAACATGTGGTAATCTTTTTTTTTTTTTTAAAGATTTTATTTATTTATTTGACAGAGACAGACACAGCGAGAGAGGGAACACAAGCAGGGGGAGTGGGAGAGGGAGAAGCAGGTTTCCTGATGAGCAGGGAGCCCGATGCGGGGCTCGATCCCAGGACCCTGGGATCATGACCTGAGCTGAAGGCAGTCGCTTAACCGACTGAGCCACCCAGGCGCCCAGCATGTGGTAATCTTAAGCAGGCACAGGCAGAAATAGGCCAGGAATCCCCCAGATGTTCAGACTAAAAAATAGTAATACATAAGAAATACCTTGTAGTGATCCTCAGAGATCCACTTCCATTATAAGTGCTATTGGCAATGGATCACACCAGCTTTACAACCACAAAATCAACACAATATGGGAAAAGTTCCATAGTAAATACACATCCAAGAAGCTCTAAGGGTTGAATGGACAATTCCATCTAAGAAAAATAAAAACAAAAAAACAGGGCAGATCCTTGTTCATCTCAACCGCTTGCTCCTACCCAAAACAACTCCCACAATCCAAATCTACGACGATTCTTCCCACCAGGGAGTCTACCAAAGACAATTTCACTCCATCCTCCTTTCTATCCTTCCTAACTAAGCCAACCCCACTTCCTACTCCAACAAAATGCTTGTTCTTCAATTCCATGTATTTCCATGAGTGAAGAGTAAACTGTCTTTATTCTTGGGCAGTACCTTCCCTAAAAAAAAAAAAAAAGAGACACACTCTGTTCGTTACTGTATGCTCCCAGTGTGCTGAGTCCTTGTACACAATTTTAAATGACTGAACACTCAGACTGAGGAAGGCAAGAAGGCAAACAGGAGGATACGGAAGACCAATGCATTTCGAAGTTTTCTGTGACACACAAAAAACACACATGGTATAACACCTAACACATTCACATACATATGTATACCTAAAGCAAGCATCAAGAAACAATACTTGGTCTTACTAAGTACAATGCACTCTGATTATCTTTTTTTTTTAAATGATGGCCATGATCCACTAAACTGGATTCCAGCTAACCAATGGGACTCTGTTTGAATGGGAGTTCAGTTTGAACTGCAATAAATCAAACCTCACAGTTGCATTCCAAAAACTACTAATGAACCCTTTAAAACGCCAGCAGACAGCAGAGACAATGACCAATCACAAGAACCCGACACAACCAGGTAGGCAGTACCTTCCTCTGTCCAGCAGCCAGGGTTTAAGTAGCTCCCAATATCCCAGCATCCCAGTGTTTCCCAAGTAACCCAGGGGTGCTCCATCCATATGCCTTTTTGTTACCCTCTTTATAAATTCAGTCCATTCAATCTTTTAGGGTGGCAAAATTCATTTACTGCCCACTATGGAAAGCAATACTTCCTTTTTGTCCCCAGACCAACCCTCTTCAAGCCTGAAGGAAGAGAGCCTTCCAGGAACCCAAAATTCAATGAATAGTTGGTACTCTGCGTGCCTTTGTGATCTGTGTGGATGCTATACAGGAGTATGCACACACACGTCTGTCTCTCTCTTTCCCTCCCTTTTCATTTTTCCAGTCTTAGTCCTGGCTGATGCAGCCTCTCGTGAAATGAGAAACCTGGGAACCCCCTGGAGCCAGAGAAGCCACTCATTGGCATGACAGAAAGCAGTGGACGCACTCTCCACACCACAGAAACGCCTGGCAAACGAGTCACAAAGTTATTTGAAGACCCAGGCTGGGAAAGGGAAGGGAAGACGAGAGAAGTAAGACAAACTCGAGGAGCCGCGGAAGGGTGACCGGCTGAGGCCACCTCGCAAAGGCTGGACCGCAGCCCACCGCTCCCCAGACCGGCCCCACATCTCTGGGAAGGCAGGTGAGCGCAGGAGGGGGTCGCGGGGTGCAGAGACCAATGGGGACCCCGCCGCCCTTGGGGACTGGGAGGGGAGGGTCGGGGTCAGGGGCCGCCCCTCTGCCCCCAAGGGGCCCACTAACCTCCCACTCCAGCTTCTCCCCACCCACCCCGGTGAGTGCGCCTTCCCAACTGCAGGGAAGGAAGACAGCGGAGAAAAAGTTAGGAGCTTGACGCCCATTCCCCCCAGCCACCCTGCCATACCGCTCTCGCCGCCCGGGAATATCCCGCTGCCGGCCTCTCTGGCCCAGCGCCGCCTTCTGCCCCCACGCGGCCGCTCCACTGCGCTTGCGCGCCCTACCCAGCCGGGAGAGCGGCGGTCTGAGAGTGCGCGCGCGCCTTGCGTGTGCTGGCGTGGGGGGGGTGGGACCTGCGCGGCCCCGCCCCCTCCTCATCCCCCTCCCTCCTCCCGTTCCCCCTCCCCCAGACTGCCGCGGCCGCCGCAGGAGCCCGGAGCTCGAGCCGCCCAGCGACTCCCCCTCCCCCTCCCCCAGCCCCGCCCCGCCCCAACCCGGGGCTCCGAGCCGGAGCCGAGTCTGCGCCTGGGGGTGAGTACGCGACCCTTCCCCAGCCCCTTCTCTTTTCTTTGAGGATCCTACCACCACCCAAAGGAAAACCCGGACTCAGCTGCGTGTCCCCTCCCTTCAACCTCCTGCGGGACCCAGAGGTGCCCGGGCCCGCGGGACCTAGTGGTGCCGCGCGCTGCTCCCAACCCCGCACCATCTTGAGCCAAATGCGAGTCCTCCGAACCCTGCCGAGGGTCCAGATGTGCCCCGCCGTCTGTCCCCACCCCTGGGGAGATCCCGAGGGGTGGGACCCCCGCCCCCGGCCCCCTAGCGCCACTCTTCTCCCACCTGCCCGGTCCAGGTGCGCGTCCCCCGCGCGTCCCTCCAGGGTTCCAGCTGCGCCCCCATCAGCCCGCCGCCGCTGTGGGGAACCTGCCGCCCCCGCCCCCGAGTTTTGGATTCCAGGGTCGCCAAGTCCAGTGCCCTCGGTCTCTTTTATCTTGTCTCCTGTTTCCGGGGCTGAGTACCCCAGAAGCCGACCCGGGGCAGGGGCTCGGACAAGGGCAGGGTTCGCGGGTGCTGGCATGAAGCCGGCCGCTGCCCCCGGCCCGTCTGGGGACTGGTCGCGGGCCGGGGAGGCGACTGGCCCCAGGAGCGTGTCCTCTCCTTGCGCCCCACACAGTGCAGTTCATTCATGAGCCGCCCGGGCCTGCGTTGGAGGGTGCGGTGGGGAGAGGATTCAGACTCGGAACCAGGAGTGGGGCAAAGGCCCTGTTGGGGGGAGGGGGCGCGCTTTGTCCCTCCTGGCCTCCTTGACTGTCTAGGGAGGACAGTCCCAAAGATTTGGCGCCTTGTTCCTCAGAAGAGAAGGTCGCTTGGGAAGTGGAGAGAGGTCAGAGGGGCCCGCTGCCCTTGGGGCTCTGTGCTGCCACCTGCCTGGGTCCTCTGGGGGGAGGTCTGGCGGCTCAGCACTCCACTTCCCTGGGGGGCAGGAGAGTCCCAGCTTCTCTACCCAGTACCACTCTAGCCCTGGGTCTGCCCAGGAAGAATGAGGCTATGCCCAACCCCTCTTAAGGATGGACCCTTGGTCTTGCCCCCCAGGAGCTTGTGAGGAGAGGAGTGGAGTGTCTACCAGGCTTCCAGCCCTGGTATGCTGGCAGCATGACTGTCCTCCAGGGCACCAGAGGGTCCAGGCCCTGGCTTGCTCCAGGTGGCACATGCTAGGGCCTGCTGTTGGCTCACCCAACTCAGTCTTGGCCTATGGGTGAGTGGGTGGGGATGTGGCAAGGCAGAAGGCAGGTGGTGGGTAGCTAAAGGTAGCTGGGGTGGCTAACCCCCTTTTGGACATCCTACAAGTTCTCTCCAATTATAACAGCATCTTAGAGACCTCAGTTCAAATTCCAGCTCTGCCATTTTTTAGCTGTGTGACCTTGACAAGTTACTTAACCTGTCTGAACCTTAGTTTTAATTGAAAAGTGTGTTTACTACCACCTCCTTACATGATTTATCATGGGGATCAAATAGATAACACAGATAAAGAGCCTGGCACGCTGCCTGGTTGTTGATCAATAATAGGTTCTCTTCTCTGAACTTCTGACCCATCCTGGCATAGCATCACCCTCCCGTACCCGCACCTTTCCGGCCTGCTACAGATGGATTGGGTATGTTTGAAGAGTTTGGGGACACTCCCTGCCACTTAGTGGCAGAGTCCCAAATGCCATATAAGCCCTTGGGTCTAAACAAGAAGCCCATCCTGACTGAGGGGCTCTATCATTAAAGTGTGTTTTCCTTTATTTTTATTTTTACCAGTTTCCTCCACTAAACCAACCCTTTTATGCCAGACTTTATTAATAACAGTAGCTAATTTTTTTAGAATTCATCACGTGCCTTGAACCCTATTAAGAGCTTTACATAAGTCGTCTTGTTTAGTTCTCAAAACAACCACACAACTGAATGATTATTCCCATTTTCAAATGAAGAAACTGAGGCCCAGGGTGGTGAAGTAAATTTGCCCAGGTCAGTAGCCAGATCTGTCTCATCCTAGAGCCTGAGCTTCTAACCCCCAGGCTCTGTCACCTGTCCTCTACACTTCTCCCAGAATCTGAAATCACAAGCCCAGGGTCTGAGTGGAGGGTCTGGCAGCTACAGGCAAGAAGGAGGGCAAACACCAATAGGATGTGGCATTTCTCCAGAGTTGTAGCGGGCAGCCCCCAGCCCCCAACTCCCAGGCCCCCAGTGGAAGCGGTTCCTCTGTGGGCCAGGGCAGCAAAATGCAGTGGTCAAGAGCATATACTTAAGCCAGGCTACTTGGGTCCATATCTGGATTTATGACAGTCTGGCTGTGTGACGTTGGGCAAGTTATGTACCCTCTCTGCACCTCAGTGTCTTCTCAGGGTCTGGATGGCGAGTAAATAAGTTAACATGTGTAAAGCACTTAGAACAGTGCCTGGCACAAAATCAGAGTAAAATGAATATTTGATAATGCATTCTTTTCCTAGTGCTTTTATCCTCACTCGTGGATACTTTTTTGCCTGTCCCTGTGAAGTTGGGAGGGGTGGAGCAAGGATATTAATAACTTTTTGCTACAGTTTGGAAGACTGAGGCCCGGGTTACATAATAGCAGGGCAGGGCTCCATCACATCATCTCCTCTCTTCAGACCACACCGCCTTCCTGGGAGTCCAGACCCTAAACGAAGAAATCTTCCCAAGTGACTCTGGAAGAAAAAAACTTTTTAACTGATAACTCCCCCACCCCTGCCACTTCTTAATGGTAAAATAACAACCTTTAGATAGCTGGAAATAAAATCCTCTGCCACCCTCTACCCATTGGCGGCCGAAGCCTCAGTGTCAGACTAGAGAAATTCCAGGATACAGCTGGCTGAGTGGATGAACTGCCCCCCCCCCAAACACCTCCCCCCAAATATTCTGCCTCAGCCTCTTCCCTCCAACCAGCTGCTCTCACTAAAAACTTTGAGTAGCTACCCTAGGTGAAGTTCAGCGCAGCAACCCCACCCCCACGATTTGGAGCTTAGAGGAACCCAGTCAGCCTAAAGAGCCACCAGCCCTGGCTCCACCCTTTACCTGCCCTGTGACCTCTTGTGAGTTGCTTCTGCTCCCTGGGTCCCTGCTTCCTCCCCTGTAAAGTGGGGATAGTGATCTGATCCAGCAAGTGTGCCCTGCCTTCCTTGGGCTTGGGGGGGGTGCGGGGCGGGGATATGTAAGATCAATGCATTTGTGGAGGGGAGAGTGCTTTGTGACTCGAAAGAGGGAGGCAGCAGATGGACGTGGTAATTTCAGTTACTAAGCATCTACCTGGACCTTCACCCACCCTACAGGGTCCCCTTAATGTAAAAGCTCCCTGAATGTTCCACCTTCCTTCGGTGTGGAGAGGACTGGTGGGGGGGGGCCTCCAGGGGTTTGTACCCGTTACATTCGTTTTGTTTTTTTTTTTAGATTTTTTTTATTTGGGGCAGAGGGGGGGGGCGGGGGGGGGGGGAGAACAGGGGGGGGGGGGGGAGCAGAGGGAGAAGCAGGCTCCCTGCTCAGCAGGGAGCCCGACATGGGAACATAGGACTCGATCTCAGGACCCTGGGATCATGACCTGAGCCAAAGGCAGACGCCCAACCGACTGAACCACCCAGGCTCCCTGTACCCGTTATATTATGGCCTGGTGGAGCCTTAGAGTTAGGGAGAGAGACAGGCTGTCTTGATTGTTGGAGCTCACTGGAGTAGGGAGTTAAGGGGGGAGGTGCTACTGCAGAGGGCCCCCAACTACCACACACCCAAGCCACCTCTGCCTACCTTTAACCTCCCCTTTAACCCTGGTGCCCCAGGGTTCTATGCACCTTATGTTTACATACCCAGGCTCCCAGGCACACCCACACCCACACCCCAACTTAGAGACCAGTCACCTACCTCCCCCTATACACACACACACACACACACACACACACACACATCAACACATGTCTGCACACCTGAACATACATATTCCCACAGTGCTCTGGTGTTTTCTAGCTGGAGAACATTTAATGAGCATGTACAAAACTTTCGTGTTCTGCAGAGTCCTGTTCTAGGCACATCAGAAGATCATGATGTCCTGAACAGTGTTCTAGCTTTAGAAAGAGGTTGACCTAGGTTTGAACCCCATCGTTTTATTAGCAGTGTGACTTAGGAAAAGTTACTTAACCTCTCTGAGCCCCTGTGCCCTTATCTTAAAATGGCAATAATATCCAACTCAGGATTGTCGAGGGTTAAATGAAATCATGTATGTATTATTCTTGAAACAGTGAGCACTTGGTAAGTGGTGCCTGTTGCAATCACTGAATTAATGGGTTTTTTGGTTTGGGGTTTTCTTTTAAGGCAACTTGAGCTGGAACAGAAGAGGGGGGGCATAACACACCAGGCAGGTACTACCTTAGCCTTCCTAACACAGGCTTTTCAGAAACTCCCTGGCACCAAGTGAAACATACAAACAACCACAGCTCCCCCCTCCATCTGAGAGCTGGTGCCTCTTGTCCTGTAATTTAAGTGTTAGGAAGACGCTGGGGAAAACCAGGGATCAGTGGGCAGGAGAAACCCTCTGAGTCCACCCAGGAGGCTGGAGGATGCTTGCTCCCAGAGTTATTGTCACCGGTTCTAGGTTTGTTGTTCTCTCTCTTTGTCTGGTTTCCTCTCTTCCCTGGGGAGCCCCCCCCCCAAGGCAGAGTTTCAGTGTTGTCAGCAGAAGGGGCCCCCAGGGGCCCCCCCAGTAGGACGCAGGTGGGGCAGCAGTGCCACGGCCACACTTCTCCTCCACCCTAGGAGCCTCCCCAGGGCCCTGCTAGGCTTCGTCCCCAGGCACTCCCAGAACCCAGGTATCCGGGCTGGCTGCCCCTTCCCTCCTCCTCCCCCGCCCCATCCTCCAGGTCCACAGAAGGCTGGACAACCCCGCAGTGGTGGGGATCGGGGCTGGAGGGTAGTACCCTGGCTGCAGGGGGCTTGGGCAGGCTGAGAGGCCCCCCGCCCACTCTCTCTCTTCCTTTGCCAATAGAAAAGCTGGAGGGCCTGGCATTCCCAGCCTGCCCTACTCCAGAGGCAGGAGCAGGGCACTCTGGGAGTTGTAGTCCTCACACCACTCAGGTGACCCCTGTGCTGAGATAATTGGAGAGGTGAGGAAGCTGGAGGGAAGGAGGGTGTAGCTGCTTCCAAGGCAGGGGAAAAGGAATAAGAGCAAGCAGTAGTGACTGGGACCAGGCCGATAACACAAACCCGGAAGTCCTACTTTTTAACTGACTTCCCACTCTGACCCCATCCTCAGGTCCCTGCTCTGAGCACAGAGGACCAGCTCTAAAGCTGAACATCTTTTTCTTTTTCTTTTTTTTTTTAAGCCAATTGTATTGAGGTGATTAACAGAGTTGAAAGCTCTAAGCCAATGAAACCACGCCATTTTTCTAAGAGGTAGGGAGAGAAGATCAGGATGAGCTAGCTGGCTCCTGACGCATCCTCCCCTGGCCTCAGACCCCACCTCTCAGCCTTGAATCCTCAGGCCTACGACCTCCCCATCTTCCCTCATACTCAGTTTCCAGAGACAGACAGAGAGAGAGAGAGAGAGAAAGCAAGCATGTGAGTGTGTGTGTGTGTGTGTGTGTGTGTGTGTGTAGAGTGTTTGTGTGTGTATATGGAGGTGGTGGGAGGCAGACGTTAGAGACTCACAACTTCCAGCTTAGAAAAACCAGTCTCCCCAGTCCAGATCTGGGCCAAGTTCCCCAGGCCCAGGGTGGGGTCGCAGCCTTACAGCCAATGAAGGTAAATCCATGTGACTCAACCCTACCCTCCCCAGGCCCTTATCTCAGAAAGCCAGTGCTTCCACCCACCCAGGCTGCCGGATGATCTGCCCTCACTCCCTCTCCCCGTGCTCAGGCTGGGAGCCATGCAGGGCATCAGGAACAAGCCCCGCTGACCACTGTGCTCTCTGCCCAGGAGGACCATGCGGCAGTAGCAGCCATGCTGCCCTTCCTTCTGGCCACTCTGGGCACCACGGCCCTCAACAACAGCAACCCCAAGGACTACTGCTACAGCGCGCGAATCCGCAGCACCGTCCTACAGGGCCTGCCCTTTGGGGGCGTCCCCACCGTACTGGCTCTTGACTTTATGTGCTTCCTTGTGAGTGCCCACACACCACCATCACCCCCACTTGGCATCCACACCCTGTACAGAGCTAGCTGACGCCCACAGCCCTAACCTCTCCTCCACCTGACTCTGACTCCCCAGGCTTATCTGTGGGAGGGGTCTGCATCACCCAGCCCGAGCCTAGCCTCCCACGGTTCACCTGAGCCAAGGTCATCCCGGCCCCTCCGCCCCTGCCCTCCTGGCTAGTCCAGTGTGTGGACAGTCTGTCCACTTGCCAACCATTCCTTCTGCCCTCAGGCACTGCTGTTCTTGTTCTCCATCCTCCGGAAGGTGGCTTGGGACTACGGGCGGCTGGCTTTGGTGACAGATGCAGACAGGTAAGGCTTTGGGACTCTCCCTTACCTGTATACACACACACTCACTCACTCACTCACTCCTTGGGGGCAAGAAAGAGCCAGCCCTCTCTCATCCGCCTTTGTTGGGAGGATGAAGAGGGACCAGTCCCAGAGCAGACGTGGGGGACATGAGGGCATGGGCTTCCGTCCTTTGCCAGTCCCCGGGGACCCCCCCCGCCGCCCCTCCCCCGTTAACCCTGTCTGTTCTCTGTTCCCCAGGCGACGGCGGTGGCAGGAGAGGGAGCGAGTGGAACAGGAATAGTATGTGGGGCACCTGCCCCCTCATCCCCACCAAACCAGCTCTCTCTTTTCTTCTCTCATGCTTCTCTTCTCTTCCTGCCAAGTTACTGGTTTCTCTTTGCAGTTTTCTCCTCTGCAGGCTCATGTTTCGGATTAACGCAGGCGGTGTGCTTTGCAGAGCAGGGGGCTCCCCAACTTGTCTCTGCCTCACCCCTCCATCCCCCACTATGGCTTTCAGCCTGGGAGAAGCCCCTCCCTGTGTGCCCTGCCCTCTTGGTGGCTGGGCTGGAGGGGCCATCCTCCCGGAAACTTAGAGTACGCTCACCTGTTGGTCACAGAGACAAGATTGGGTGTCACCGGTGGCTTGCCATCCCCTAACAACTAGTTCTTCATATTTCAGGGTTCCCTGCTCAGCCCTTTGGGAGGCCTGGGAGGGGGGCCTCCCACGGAGCCCCGAGTCTGGCCTTTGAGGTCACATCATTGGTCTCTGTCTATAGGACTGGCGTTGGAGTTGCGGAAGCTGCTGGGGTCAGGGAAAGGGGAAGGGGGGACCCACCTGGGGGACATCCCTCAGCCCCCGATACCCCCAGCCCTCCTGGGGCTCTCCTAGTCCATCCTTTCCTTCAGCTCCCCGTTGCCCTGTGCATAACATTGGCTCTCTTGCCCCCCATCCCGTCCCCTGCTGGTCAGCTCCAGAACTGCAGGGCCTGCTCACGTTCTTACTTCAGCCTCCAGGGGGTAACGATGAAGACACCCTCCTCCTTTCCCTCACTGCCCTGCACTGGTGCCCCCCAGGCCTCCTGAAGGAAAGAGGCGAGTTTAAGGGAGGCAGGGGGAAGGCAGTCATCCCTCCCCGCTTCAGCCTCTGCGCTTTCTGTGCCTTGCCTAGCCCCTGGAGCTCTGGAGTGGGAGCCCCCCAATTCAACCCTGCTCCCCAGGAGCTCAGACTCACCAGGCTCTCTGATCTCTCACCTCCCCACTCCCAGTGTGGCCTCAGCTATGCACGGGGACAGTCATGACCGGTATGAGCGTCTCACGTCTGTCTCCAGCTCCGTCGACTTTGACCAAAGAGACAACGTGAGTGCCCTCCCCCAGACCTGTTAGCTCGCTGCTCCTCCTCCAGCACAGGGGGCTCAGCAGCCTTAGCCTCCAGTGGTACAGGGTCAGGGACCTATGGAATGTGACCTTCTCCGCAGCAAGGGAACGCCTGTCTAAGAGCCGCAGGAAAGCCACCCTGACCTGGAACTCTTGGCTCTGTACTGCATGCTAACCCCCAAGCTAGCACCAACCTAACTTCACGAATCCCAGACTTTGTCCCACATAGAACTCTGTGCTTGTCTCCACCGATTAATCCCAAGGACCCCTTTTTCCTTAGGCAGGGTTTTAGAAGTAACAACAGGCCTTTCTGGCCCATCGAGCAAAACATAGAATTCGTTGTGTTGCTCAGAGATTGCAGGCTGGTGGCCCCTGGCTGGGTGGGGCCAGTTGCGGATTGGAGCTGAGTGGCAGAGGCCCCTATAGACAAGGCATGTACATGGTGATTCACAGCAGTCCCCAGACCCTCATTCACGTCGGGCCCAGCAGTCTGGCGTTACCTGCCTGGCCCCTGTCGTTCTGCCAGTGTGAGGGTCCCGGACAGAACTCTAATCTTTAGGCCCTGGGATGGCCCTGGTCTGTCCAGCTTGGGCTGGGGGCCCTGGGGACAGCAGCTCTTGTAGCAGCCATAGTAGAAGAAGCCAGTCAGCCTCCTGAGTTGGACTCACTCTGGTAAGTGGCAAAGCAAAGGTATCACCCCTGCCCGCCCAGAGGTGTCCAGATGGTCCCTAGACTCAGGTGATGTTGGCAACAGGTAGCAGTCCTGCATCTTAGCTGGAAGGCACCTCTCTCCCTGATCCTGGGTTAAGCCTGGCCCTTCTGCTAGAAGGAAGGTGGGGGAGGGTTCTCTCTGCCTAGCCCTCCCCCGTATGTCCCCAGCCTGCTGTCAGTGGGGTGAGTCTCTGTCTGAAGGCAGGCCTGGGAGCTTGAGGGTAGGAGATTGCAGCTCACAGGGACCCAGGGTCTGGTCCTTCTGGGGTGTGCTGGAAGGAAGGCGGCAGGAACTCGGGCAGTTTGGCCCGCCCCTCTGCCGTTGGCAGCCATGTTGCAGACTCTTGTTAGCTATAGGTCTGGAGGTTCCCAGTGCCCTTGCTAGAACCCTGAATCCCACCCATCCCTACCCTGACCCACACAGCTTCAGGCCTTCCCCTGGTTGCACTGCCCCGTTGGCTCTTTGCAGGGATCTACAGCTCTGGGCATGAGCATCCACAGATAGCCCAGTTTGGCCTTGGTCCTTTTCTCCTTTGAGGGCTGGCACCTTCCCTCTCCCCCTCTGGGGTGTGCTACTTTCTTTGGGGGGTTGTGGCAGTTGTGCCAAGGTGGGCCACAGCCCAGAGGTGATCACGAGAATGGGGTGGGTAGGATTCAAGGGGGAAGGGAGGTTCGGGTTGGTGGGGTGGGGACTCCCAACTGATGGCCCTCTGTCCCCGCAGGGTTTCTGTTCCTGGCTGACAGCCATCTTCAGGATAAAGTAAGTGAACAGTCTTCAGACTCTAAGGAAAGAGAGAAACAGAGAAGTTTCAGAACCTGTCACTTCCCTACAAAATCCAGAGGCCAGCAGCTCTGAGGGCCTTGGCACTCCCAGCCATGCCAGCAGCCTCCTCCCTACTCCAGGAGGCCAGGCCCTGGGGTTCTGGCCTCTGTTGTCCCCTGAGCTGGGCCTCACCTTACCCCACAGTCTCCCGTGTGCCCGCCTGCCTGGTGGGCCCGCTCTGCCCGCAGCTCTCCAAGCCCCTGTGGCAGGGGCTGGAGCCCCCCACCTCAGAGCCTCGTGCAGCCAGTGGGGCGGGGGGGGCGGCAGGCAGGCAGTGAGTGCTGAGAGAGGCAGGAGGCCCGGACAGGTCAGCACCGCCACTGCCCACGCCCCGGCCCCCCCGGGGGACCCTCCCCCGGCGCACCACGTCTGCGCTTCTCCCGCACCCATAAGGCTACGTCCCCAGCCCCGGTCCTCCCTCCGGCTTCTACCTCTTCCGTCAACTTGCCTCTCTCCCTCCTCACCCTCCCTTTCCATATCCCTTCTGCTCCACCTTTCTCACCCTTTCTTCCTCTCTCTGCGGCCTTCCCCTTGGCCCCTCTGCCCCCTCCTCTCTCTGTCCTCTTTTCCTTTGCCTCCCCTTCCCTCTCCCGTGCTCACCCCTCCCTTCCCAGAAAATAGGGGGCCCAGAGACCCCACCCCACCCCCGTAGTGCTGCCAGACCAGCCAGGGCTAGGGTGGACATGGGGTGGGGGCGGGCGGGCCAGGCAAGCAAGCTGTGCCCCGCCCCCCCACCCCAGTCCTCACTTGCGTGCCCGGCCGCCCCACGCCTGCAGGGATGATGAGATCCGGGACAAATGTGGGGGCGACGCTGTGCACTACCTGTCCTTCCAGCGGCACATCATCGGGCTGCTGGTCGTCGTGGGCGTCCTGTCTGTGGGCATCGTGCTGCCTGTCAACTTCTCAGGGGACCTGCTGGGTCAGTACGGACGAGGATGGGGGGGGCGGCCGGGAGGGGAGGATTGGGGGCGGGAGGACGTAGGTCCTGACCCCAGCACCGTCCTCTCCCTCTCCCTGCCCCCCCACCCAGAGAACAATGCCTACAGCTTCGGGAGAACCACCATTGCCAACCTGAAATCAGGGTAAGGTGGGGAAGCCGGTCAGGGAGGTTAGGGTCTGTACTGGAGTCTATCCGTTTAGCAGGGAGGGGTGCAAGGGGAGCACTGGGGGAGGGGTGGCTGAGACCGCACCAGAGGCTGCGGGGCCCTGAGGACTTGGGCTGGAGACAGAGGAGGTGGATGTCTGCTGGGGATCCCTGGGGATGACCAGATCCAGAAGCAGCTGTGTGACCTCAGGCCAGGGAAAAATGGCAGCAGGCAACTTGGGGGGTGGGGGGCAGTGTAGCCAGTGGGCAGGGCAGGAAGAGATGACCTCTTTTTTTTTTTTTTTAAGATTTTATTTATTTGACAGGGGGAGAGAGAGAGAGAGAGAGAGAGAGTACAAGCAGGGGGAGCGGCAGGCAGAGGGAGAGGGAGAAGCAGGCAGGCTCCCTGCTCAGCAAGGAGACCGATGTGGGGCTCAATCCCAGGACCCTGGAACCATGACCTGAGCCGAAGGCAGACACTTAACGGTCTGAGCCACCCAGGCGCCCCAAGAGATGACCTCTTGGGGACATTTCAGCTGCAGTGGAATAATCTTGGGGCCTGGACAACGTGGAGTGTGGGGCCTGCCCTGCGAAGGGGTCAGTGCCAGAAGACCCGTGGCAGGAGAGAGGCCCTGTACCAGGGGCTGAATTCACAGCGGGAGGTTGGGGGTTATCTGAGTGCGTTCCTGTCCCCAGTGGCTTCACATACCCCTCTGCCCCACCTAGGAACAACCTGCTATGGTTGCACACCTCCTTCGCCTTCCTATACCTGCTGCTCACCGTCTACAGCATGCGTAGACACACCTCCAAGATGCGCTACAAGGAGGACGACCTGGTGAGCAGAGCAGAGCCCCGGCCTACCCCATTCCCAGCCTCTTGCCTTCCCTCCGGGCCTCGCTTGCCTGGGCCCTAAGGGGTGTCCACACCAGGGTGGGGCCACCTGGGTTCCGATCCTGGCCTAGCAGCTCAAGAGCCCCTATCTTGCACGTTAAGTCACCTCCCCAAGCCTCCGCTTCCTCATCTGTAAAATGGGACAACAGAACCTTCCTGAGGTCGGTGGGAAGGTGAGGTGACTCGACCCGTGGAAAGCACCTGTGCTGTGCCTGGCCCTCAGGAAACAGCCGTGATGATGCTGTGGTAGTGACATGCGCTGTCTGCATTCATCACCAGGCCAGCCACTGTGCCGGGCTCTTACGGCCTGAGGGTCAGGGAGTCGTCCCCCCTTCCCCTTGATGGCCCCCTTGGGAGCAAGGGGCCAGGTGGCTCTTTCATTAAGCTCGCTGCCTGATTTCAGTTAGATACCCTCCCCCTGCTTTCCCTCGGACCTGGCTTATCCCTAAAGCCTCCTCCCACCCGTTCAGCTCCCTGTTCCCCACACCCTTCCGGCATATTCTCGAGCCTCCTCCTCCGGAAGGCAGACCCACCCCCCTCTCACCCCAGGTGAAGCGGACTCTCTTCATCAATGGAATCTCCAAATATGCAGAGTCAGAAAAGATCAAGAAGCATTTTGAGTGAGTGGCCATGCCTCCCCCAACCCCAGGTCCTGTGGGCCCTTCTTTGCCATTCAGCCCTCAGACTTCTCACACCTCCCACTGAGGTCTGGGGCTGACGTGGGGGTGGAGGTGAGACCACGGAAGAATGACGTGAGTCCAGGGCATTCCAGCACTTGGGCTGGGTGAGAGGCCCCCACAAGAACAGGGGAAATACAAGAAATACTTGAAAAGTGAGAAAAGTGTGGTCCTATCCCCCCTCCCCCATCCCACCTCCTCCCAGCTTGAACTGGGTCATGCGTTGTTGACCTGGGGTCCATGGGCCCTTTGAGGTGTGTGGCTTCAAACTTTTGTGTGACATCTGGGGTTTGTGTGCAGACTGGCTGTCAGCAGATCTGAGGGAGCCCAGGCACGCATGTTCGCCGAGGCTCTTTTCTAGCTCTGGAGTTCTGTCTTGTGGAGCGGGAGATATACACCTCCAGGAGGGCCAGGTGTGTGTACAGGATTAGGGATCCTGTCACACGTTCATCTGTACACTCAGCAGACTTTCTCGGATGATATTAGGCCGAAGTCACTGAGGTGGGCCTTGGGCCCACAGAAATGAACGAAAGATCATCGAGCTCTCAGGGGTTCGCACGGTGGAAGTGAGCCTTAGGAGCCAGTGAGGGTCTGATCAGAGTTTTGGTCTGAGGTTGGTCTGTGGCCAGAATTAGGAGTTAGCCAGTGGCCCTGATAAGGGACCTTGGTGGTCAGGATCAGGACTTCGCGAGGTCTCGATCCACCGACAGTTGGCCTGGATCAGAAGTCAGTCGTCCTGGGTCAGAACAGGATGGCGAGGCAGCGTCTAGTCAGGGTCAGATTGCAGACCCCTTTGTTGCAGGCCAGTGAGTGGTTTGCGATCAGCGATAGCGGATGGGTACTCATTCAGTCTACATGCGTGTCTTGTCACCTACACTCCAAGCATACACAAATTAGAAACAGGCCCTGCCCTCCCAGAAGTTACAGAACAGCAGTCAAAATTAGATCATCCTCAGTCAGTATGAGAGCGACTTAGGGATCCTATCTGGAGTCCAAGCTGTGATCGGCATTAGGGGGCAGTCTGGGTCAGGATTAAGGACTGTGTGTGCTCAGAATTAGGTGACATCTTAATATTACTGTCCTGTTGGAATCAGCTGTCAGCTTGGACTGGTAAGCCTTTAATAACAAATACTTATTGAGTACCTGCCATGTGCCTGTGCTGGAGAAGGAGCTGGGGTTTCAGCAGTAAACAAACAAACAAAAGAAAAGTAAGAAGCCTCTGCCCTCACCTGCTCCCATTCTGGTGGGCGAGGCAGATAATAAATAAATGAACTAGTAATAGGCACCTTGTCAAGCAGGGGTAGGTGCCGAGAAGAAAACCAAAGCAGGGAGAGGAATGGCGTGAAGGAGTCAGGAAGGGGTGCTGTTTCCAGTAGGGTGGGCCGGGGGACTCTGACAGGGCCCTGCCTGCAGTGAGGACGTGAACCCCGTGAACCAGGCATCCACTCAGCACACGTCTGTTGTACACCTACTGTGTGCTTCATACCAGACCTGACGTGTCCATGGGGAGCTCGTGGTTCAGGTTGTCTGTTTCAGGGGTCAGCCTATGGTTTTGTTTAGGAAGCAGACTGTGATTAAAATTAGTGGTCAGCCTTTAAGCAGGAGTGGGGGAGACTGTGGTCCTAATTGGGGTTTGGGGGATCAAGGAGGTGAGCATGAGGGAATGACTATCTCATGGATCCATTCGTTCAACACGTGTTTATTGAGCACCTACTATGTCTAAGCTGTTGGCCCAGGCCTGATGTATGGTGAGGAGTAGGGTTTGTGATCCAGGTCCGTGGTCTGTCTGGATTAGGGGACTACCCCAGCAGAATTAGGGAATTTCCTGTGTGTAAAATCAGAGAGCCTGTGTGGTGGGGATTAGGGGGTTAGAGATGAGTCGGGTGAGAATGAGGACTTAGCCTGCCACAGGGCTGAAGGCCCTTCCAAGAAAGAGCCCTAAAATAGTTGGAGCAACACGGTGTCTGGGGAAAGGTCTGCAGAACATTTCAAGGACCCCATCCCAGATTTAAGTTTCCAAGTTCTCATGGATTGCACCATCCATCTTGATACTTTAGGCCCAGATCTTGTGCACCTTTAACCCTTGGTGGTTCTTTTTTTTTTTTTTAAAGATTTTATTTATTTATTTCAGAGAGAGAGAATGAGAGAGAGCACATGAGAGGGGGGAGGGGCAGAGGGAGAAGCAGACTCCCCGCCGAGCAGGGAGCCCGATGCGGGACTCGATCCCGGGACTCCAGGATCATGACCTGAGCCGAAGGCAGTCGCTTAACCAACTGAGCCACCCAGGCGCCCTCCTTGGTGGTTCTTCATTAAAAAGTTTTTTGTTTTGTTTTGTTTTTTAAAGATTTTATTTATTTGACAGAGAGAGAGACACAGTGAGAGAGGGAACATAAGCAGGGGGAGTGGGAGAGGGAGAAGCAGGCTTCCTGCTGAGCAGGGAGCCCTGAGCTGAAGGCAGACGCTTAACGACTGAGCCACCCTGGCTCCCCTAAAAAGTTTTTTTAAAAGACGGGGCTCAGTCTAGATTAGGGAGCAGGGAGCAGTGTGTGATGAGAAGTAAGAAAGAACTGCTTCTTCCTCCATGAGCAAGCACCCCTTGAGTGCCCCAGGTACCAGGACTGAGAGTCACAGTCTCTGTCTGCTTAGTTTCAAAGCAAGGTTAGGGTCAATCCCAGGTCAGGGTTAGAAGATCAGTCTTGGATCTGGGTTATGGGTGAGTTTGGATCCCAGTAAAGGGTCACTTTCAGATCAGGGTTCAGGATCCATCTCTGGTCAGTCTCGGGGCGGGGATCGTTCTGTAGACTGGGCTGTGGGTTGGCTGGGGTCAGTTCATGGTCAAGGCTAAGTGTTGAACTGTAACCAGGTATTCTGGAAACAGGATTAAGAGAACAGCCCATGAGTAGAAACAGTTTCTCTCAGCTGCCAGTTCGAGCTCTGGACATGAATCAGGCCACAGCCGTGGCCTCCCTGGCGCCAGCCACGCAGGTATACTCTCACATCCTGGCTCATTGCGGTGTGCACAAGGCCCCCGAGCCTTCATGCTTCCTGCTGCTCACATGAACACGGGGAGGAATTTCAAAGATTTACTCTTATGGAACTCCCATTTTTGTAGACCAGACAGAAGGAGCTTGAATTCGGGGTGTGTTGTCTTAAAGGTGATGGGGTCATGGCTGCAGGGTGGGGGCAGGTGGGCAGGGTCCCCGCAGAAGATCATGGTGGACTGTGTTTCAGGGAGGCCTATCCCAACTGCACGGTTCTTGAAGCTCGCCCGTGTTACAATGTGGCTCGCCTTATGTTCCTCGATGCTGAGAGGTAATGGGGGGGATGACACGGGAGGGGCCCCTGCCTATTGCGGAAGGCATTTGGCTGCCTCATGGGAACCTGGCTCACCTTCCAGATGTTTCCCAGGGCATTTGATTTTAATTCAACCCCTGGAGTGCCTGTCAGTTCAGCTCTGGAAAGAGCAAGGCTTAGAGGTTAGAGTTCGTTGCTAGAGGAAAGGGGTCCACCATCCCCACCCCATCTGAGGACATACCCTTCTTCAGCTGCAGTATAAGAAACTTAGGCCAAACCATAGGAAGAATTTCTGGCCCTCAGGGGGTGGGTGGGAAGACCCTTGAATATCTGAACCATGCTTTCTAAGCAGATCCAAGAGTAAGCTCACGCCTGTCCTTAGGGAGTGGACTTAGATGACCCCTGAGCTGAGCTCCCTACCCACCCTCCCAGCCATTCCTGGCCCCAGCGGGGCCGGCGGGTGACCGGGCACCTGGGTCTCACAGGAAGAAGGCCGAGCGGGGGAAGCTCTATTTCACAAACCTCCAGAGCAAGGAGAATGTCCCCACCATGATCAACCCTAAGCCCTGCGGTCACCTCTGCTGCTGCGTGGTGCGAGGCTGTGAGCAGGTACGAGGTGACGCCAGGCCCCCAGAGCTCCTGCTGGGTATGGGGAAGAGGTGGACAGATCCCGGGAAGACCCGTCACAGTAGAGATGGACACATTCCAGGCCCGGGTCCCGTGACCCTGGGAACACGCACACAAATGGGTCTTGCACATAACTAACCAAAGGTAAACAGACTCCCAGAGCAGGCAAGGCCATGCCAGAATGGGGGGGGGGCAGCCAGGACTGGGAGCAGGGTGCATCCCCGCCCTCAGGTCCCCAGCTGGTCCTACAGTCCTCGAAGCCCCAGTTCCCCTCTTGGGTTCGTCCCCATCCCTGCAGTAACCAAGTTTGCAAAGCCCAAATCAGTAGGGGTCAGCCAAGAGAACAGCATTGTGCTGTATTTACTGGCTCTGTGGCTTTCAGAGAGTTTCCCGCCTGCTCTGTGCCTCAGTTTCCTCCTTTATAAGATGGAGCTAATGGTACCTACCTCAGGACTGTCATGAGGCTTACACAAGTTAACACGTAGAAAGCCTACAGCAGCGCCCAGCCTGGAGTAAGCCCCAGGTCCGTGCCGCTGGGTGTGCTGGGGAGCAGCCGGGCTCTCTGACCAGAGCCCTGCCCTGCCACTCACTTGCCCTCTGCAGGTGGAGGCCATTGAGTACTACACGAAGCTGGAGCAGAAGCTGAAGGAGGACTATAAGCGGGAGAAGGAGAAGGTGAACGAGAAGCCTCTTGGCATGGCCTTTGTCACCTTCCACAATGAGACCATCACTGCCATGTGAGCCCCTGCCCTGCCTGCCCATCCCCATCCTTGTCCCCCAGGGACCAGCGGGAGCTCCCGGGTCCCCGCGCTCATGGCCGGCCAGTGTCAGTAACCAGTGCCCCTCCCCCAGCATCCTGAAGGACTTCAATGTGTGTAAGTGCCAGGGCTGCACCTGCCGCGGGGAGCCACGCGCCTCGTCCTGCAGCGAGTCCCTGCACATCTCCAACTGGACCGTGTCTTACGCCCCCGACCCCCAGAACATCTACTGGTGAGCACAGCGCGGCGGCCGGGGCAGGCTTCGCAGGGCCTGGTGGCTCCAGTGGGGGACGGGAGGAGAGGGAGGTCCGGGATGTCCCCAGAACGACCCTCTCCCCTGCCTTCCCAGGGAGCACCTCTCCATCCGAGGCTTCATCTGGTGGCTGCGCTGCCTGGTCATCAATGTTGTCCTCTTCATCCTCCTCTTCTTCCTCACCACCCCGGCCATCATCATCACCACTATGGACAAGTTCAACGTCACCAAGCCTGTGGAGTACCTCAATGTGAGGCCCGGGCCCCACCCCGCCCCCTCCATGCTGAGTTGTGAGACACAGATACCAGGCCTCGAGTCCCTCTTGGGGGGGGGGCCAAACCGCCCTCTGGCGCGGCTAACTCCGGTTCTGCTTTCCCAGGCCAGCCCTACCAACAACTCCCCCACGACTAAGGGCTGCAGAGCCCTCTGGGAATGTCTCTTGGGCTCCCTGCCACCTTCCCCCTCGCGACACCACCCCTGGGGTTGCATACACCTAGAGAGACACCAGGGAAGAGAGCGAGCCCACGGCCAGTTTTAACTGACCGTGTGACCTCAGACAAGCCCCCTTCTCCTCATCCCCCCATCTCGCCAACAGAAGAACAGAGGTTCGGACTAGAGCACTGGCTTCCGAACTTGGATTCGGATGCCTTTATCGAAAGGACTCTTACGTGAACCCCCGTGTGGAAAAGCAAGGCTGCTCAGATGGCCATAGAGTGAGGGGTCATTTTCACCAGCTCCTCCCTCGCCCAGCTCCTTGGAGCCTCAAAGTCCCAAGTTAGACAGTTTGAAAATTCCTGAGTGATAAGAGCAAAGTACACCAGACCCAGTCGGCCTGGGTTCACATCAGTGCTTGACCAGCTGGGTAACCTGCTGACACTCTTTTTGCCTTAGTTTGCTCATCTGTAAAATGGGCTAATAGCATTGTTGGGAGGATCCATACATGTATAGCCCATGATCAGTGCCTGGCACTTAGGAGGTACTCCGCAAATGCTAACTATTAGAGTAACTCACCCTGCAGTGGTACTCATGAGCCCGGCCCCCACCCTCGCCCTGGCCCTGCACATCTGGACTTCTGCCTGGGGCTCAGCAGGGGAGGGGGCAGGTAAGCAAAGCAAGCTAGGCGGGGGCCCGCCAGACGGCCCCCACCTGAAACGTCCCTCTGTGCCCCGCTGCAGAACCCCATCATCACTCAGTTCTTCCCCACCCTGCTGCTGTGGTGCTTCTCGGCCCTGCTCCCCACCATCGTCTACTACTCAGCTTTCTTCGAAGCTCACTGGACACGGTGAGACGCCTCACGCGCCCTGCACTCTGGCCCTCCTAGGTGTATGGCCGTCCCTACTGGGCAGCCCTTTCCCCTTCGGCCTCCCTGCCCCGGGCAGTCCCAGAGCTGCCAGGGAAGGGAGGCTGGCCAGCATCCTCACACTGGGAGGCCCCCGTCCCGGCAGATACCATCCTGGCTGGGGGAGCAGGCCTGGGGGCTGGTTCACCTGACCCCAGCCCCTGTGCCCCCCGTCCCAGCTCTGGGGAGAACAGGACCACCATGCACAAGTGCTACACCTTCCTCATCTTCATGGTGCTGCTCCTGCCCTCGCTGGGACTGAGCAGGTGGGTTACAGAAGATGGGACGGGAGCCAGGGTGGGGGGTGGGGGGCTAGGATGGATGAGGGGAGCAGTTTAGGCTCCCACTTCCCTTACAGAGGTGCTGGGGGGCGTCCCCAGAGGCTCATGGACTAGACTCCTCCTCCCCTGGTGTTCTGGGCCATTCTAGCCCCCCACCACACCTCTCCGCTCCTCCTCTCCAGCCTGGACCTCTTCTTCCGCTGGCTCTTCGACAAGAAATTCTTGGCTGAGGCAGCTATTCGGTTTGAGTGAGTGACCTGGGCCCCCAGGGAAAGAGCCCAGAGGGCGGGGGTGGGTATGTCTGGGACACACTGGAGGTGGTGGGGGGGGGGAGCTCACATGGCGTGGCAGGGTCATCCCCAAGATTACACCACAGGGCTCAGGTATAGACATGGGAGATGTCCCTGGGGTGTGTGTTGGGGCTCATTCTCTGGGAACCCATGTAGAGGTCACCGTCAAGGTATATTTGGGGCTTTGGGACCCACACTGGGGCATTTCTGTGACAGCCTGTAGAGCTTGTGTCTGGGATGAACTCTCGGAGTCAAGTTGTACTCAGGAGGTTTGGAGAGACGTCTCTAGTAGGATCTTGGTCATACTTTGGGAGTGATTTGGGGGTACCCCTGAAGGTCCCTGGAGCCCACACTTTTAAGTATCTATGGAAATCTCGGGCTCACAACTCTGGACTACTTATGGGGAACTCTGGAGCTCACACTTGGGGTGTTTATGGGGCACAAGTCATGGGAAGACCTCTGCAGTTTCAGGCTCTTATCCAGAGGAGTGACCGTGGAGTTCCTTACAGGGTACCTTTTATAGGAGGCCCTATGAGGCTGTTCGGGGGTGGGGGGATGGAGGGCCATGTACCGTGGCTATGTATGTGGGCACAAGCTCTAGGGGTCTTGCTCTAAGCCATCTGTAAAAATCTTGGGCTCACACTTGGCGTGTCACGGGCATTGACAAAGGTTCTTGGGTTCCCCACCCCGAAGAATTCCAAAGGTTCTTGGATGCCCCACTTCCTCTTTGAGGAAGGGTCTGTGAAGCTTGCGTTCTGGAGGTGTCTGAGGCTCACACTCTGGGGGTAACTGTGGCTTAAGGTGTAAGGGGGTCCTTTCTGGGTAATCCTAGGGTGCACACTCTTAGGGGTCTTCGAGGGTCTCACGGGCTTTGTGGGGATCTCAGGCAGTCATCCCCTGAACACTGGTGGCCTTAGGGGTTTGGAGCGCCCTCCATGGGTCTTTATAGGGCACAAGTTCTCGGGGCACCTCTGGGCTCACACTCTCAGGTGGGATCCACTCACACTGACGGTGTTGGAGGTGTCTGTGGACACCCTGGCATCTGCCCTGGGGGTTCACGCTCCGGGGGCACTGGGGCACGGGTGCTTGCGAGCCGAGCTGGGGTGTCCGCATGAAGGAAGGCGCGTCGGGGGTCGAGGTGGTGCTGGCAGTGGGCAGGCAGCCGCGGGGCCGCCCGAGGGGGGCAGCGCTGGAGCACTTGGTGCCCGCAGGTGCGTGTTCCTGCCCGACAACGGCGCTTTCTTCGTGAACTACGTCATTGCCTCAGCCTTTATCGGCAACGCCATGGACCTGCTGCGCATCCCAGGCCTGCTCATGTACATGATCCGGCTCTGCCTGGCGCGCTCTGCCGCCGAGAGGCGCAACGTGAAGCGGGTACGGCCGCCTGGGGCCGCAGCGGCCCGCGCAGCGCCCCCTGGTGGGCCCAGCCTGAAACAGCGGCAGCCGTGCTAGGGTGTGGGGGCACAGGGGTGCTGGAACTCGGGGGACCCAGTTCCGTGGCCCTGGGCTATCCCCTTCCTATCTGGAGCCTCAGTTTTCCCATATGTGCGGCGATGGATCAACATAGATAACCCTGCCAGTCCTGACAGTCTAGTGTTCCGATGGGAGTTGGGGGAGGTCCGGGTCCCTAGACCTAGGGTCTCTGTGCCCTGACCCCACACGAGGGCTCTGGGCATCCCACCCCCAGGCCTACCCACCTGCCAGCCCCTGATCTCTCAAAGGTCCTCCCCAACCCATGGCCCATCACTGTACCCACCCTGATCTCCATCTCAGCCACAGCCCCTCTTTCCGTCTGCTTTGCCCTGCCCCACCCTGGATATTGGGTTTCTTTTCCCTGTGGCTTCGTTCCTGGCCCCCTACCCCCTCCCACCTGCCCTGCGCCCTTCTAGCCTGTCCCTCCCCTCCCTGAGCCACCCTCCTGCCCATCTCCCCCCCAGCATCAGGCCTACGAGTTCCAGTTTGGCGCAGCCTACGCCTGGATGATGTGCGTCTTCACGGTGGTCATGACCTACAGTATCACCTGCCCCATCATCGTGCCCTTCGGTAGGCACCGCCGCGCCGGGACCTGGGCCCTGCTCGGGGGGACCCAGGACCTCACCCGCTTCACTCTAGTAAGGCAGGCCGCCCTGAGTGGACAGGGCCCCGGCTGGGAGACCGGCCCCTCGGGCCTCCCGCCCGGTCCCTGCCTCAGTCTGGGGCCCGGCCTGCGGGGGAGGAGGGGGAAAGCCATCTCAGCTCAGGCTGGCCCCAGCTGGTGTGCTGGGCCCCTGGGCAAAGTCACCCCAACATGGCCATACTCATCCACACCAAGTGCCTTCGCTCAGCTGATGCACTTGGACACACATCGCATATCCACAGCCGTGTTCGTGCACACGCACGCGCACACACACTCACACTCCTACACAGGGTCCGCCGGTACACTTGAAGACAGTCCCATAAGCTCAGGAAAGACCTTTGGATTCCAGGGTGGGGTTGGGCTCTCGCCACGCACAGAGATACCCCACTGTAGCTGAGCTCTGCGCCTTGGACACGTCCCGCTTCCTTCTGAAATTTAGCAAAGTTTCTCCACAGCTGTCACCCTGCTAGTTCCCTCCGCTTTCCCCCTCGTTACATCCTAACCCCTTAACCACCATTCCCGGTTATTGAAGACTCCAAACTCCCAAACTAACCTCCTTGTCCTTTCAAAAGCTCCCATTCCCTCAGCCCCCAGGAAAACAGAACTTCCCACCTGATTTATACTCATCTGTGTAGGGACAGGGTAGAAAAAAACACTAAGGGTTTCAAGAAGAAGCTCACTGACTCAAACGAACGGACTTCTAACAGTAGGATTTTCAGTGAGGGGCCGCGGAGTGAGGTGGGGAAGCTGAGGAAGCTGACACTGTGATCCTGTGATGGGCCCGGGGCTCTGTCCTGTCCTGGGGGGCTCAGGCAGGAGGAGGGAGGCCAGCCCTTCAGCCATCTTGGAAGGACTAGGACAAGCTGTGACGGACACACAGAGGTCCAGTGCCACTGGTTCCGAGGTCAGGCCCATGTGGCTTCCCCCAGGGCTCATGTACATGCTGCTGAAGCACCTGGTAGACAGGTACAATCTCTACTACGCCTACCTGCCGGCCAAGCTGGACAAGAAGATCCACTCAGGGGCTGTGAACCAGGTGGTGGCTGCACCCATCCTCTGCCTCTTCTGGCTGCTCTTCTTCTCCACCATGCGCACGGGTGAGGGCCACCTCCACACACACCTCAGGGAGTGGCAAGGTCGGCGGGGGGAGGGCCTCCACCCGGAGTCGAGGCAGAGCAGGCCATGGGAGGGTCCGTGACGGCCAAGGGCCACAGGCAAGGAGCCTGGGCGAAGCCAGGTCAGGCCACAGCACATAGGAGAGTGCAGGACTGCATTCAGAAGGTAGCCAGAGTCGGGTGGTGGGCCCCTGGGAGGGGGTGCCCAGAGGAGAGGTAGCAGCCCCATCCTTTGCCCCCCCCACCAGGGTTCCTAGCCCCCACGTCCATGTTCACATTCGTGGTCCTGGTCATCACCATCGTCATCTGTCTCTGCCACGTCTGCTTCGGACACTTCAAATACCTCAGTGCCCACAACTACAAGGTGTGGGGCAAGGGGGGCAGGGGATGGCTGAGGGCGAAGCTCAAGGGGGTGCAGGGGAGCAGGGGATGGATGGGAGCTGAGGGCAGGGGCAGCAAGGGTGTCGAGAAGGAGTGGGGCGTGATGGTGGCTGAGGGCAAAGACATCCCCCCACTCCCTGACTCATTCTGGACCCCTCAAGATTGAGCACACGGAGACCGATGTCGTGGACCCCAGAAGCAATGGACGGCCCCCCACTGCTGCCGCTGTCCCCAAATCTGCGGTGAGTACGCTGATTCATGGCCAGGGGTGGGGAGGAGCCTCTGATGGAGGCTCTGTCGAAAGCCAGGGATCCCGGTAGTCCTCCAGAGAGTGAAGCCCAGTCCAGCTCCCGGGGCAGGGAGAGATCTGGCTTCACTGAGGGGACTGCCCACCTCTCCCGGGGGGAGGGTCACCGTCCCGCTCCCTGGAGACTCTGAGATTGCCTAGTCAGCCCCTCGCCATGAGGAACGGCTGTCCACCCTCACCCTCTACTCCTTTCCCCTTCAGAAATACATCGCTCAGGTGCTGCAGGACTCAGAGGTGGACGGGGACGGGGATGGGGGTCCTGGGAGCTCAGGGGACGAGCCCCCGTTGTCCTCGTCCCAAGATGAGGAGCTGCTGATGCCGCCTGATGGCCTCACGGACACAGACTTCCAGTCTTACGAGGACAGCCTCATAGAGAATGAGATTCACCAGTAAGGGGAGGGGGGGCCCTGGAGGCCACGCCCTGCCCCCAGCCCACCCGCACCCCCATGGACACTAAAAAAAAAAAAACGCTAATAATTTATTAGGTCTAAAGCCCCTTCCTCCCCCATCCCCTGCTTTCATTAAGGTATTTAAACCTGGGGATCTCACCACTCTCCCCCACCGTGGAGGGAGGGAGGGAAACCCCAACCTCAGTGAGGAGAGCCCCGAGCCGGACCCGGGGCAAAGAGGGGTGCGGACAGGGTTCCCCCAGATCAGTGCCCCCCACGCTAGTAGTGTGGTCAGGAAAGGGTTATTGAGAGCCAAGAGGGGTACCTGGTGCCGAGGCTGGAGACCTGGGGGGGGGGGCGCAGGCAGATCAGGGGCTGCCCCCCCATTCTTTCCTCCCCCCAAGGCCCCCTGGGACCTGGCACTCCAGGAAGTGGCGCCTCCAGCCCCTGTGGGTTGCATGAGGGGGAGGGGCTGCAGAGTGGGAGGAAGCGACAGGCCCCCAGCCAGGGAGGTGACCTAGGGGTGGGGGGTGGGCATGGCTGACACTGGAACCATGGGTTTTGCACTGTTGTTGTTTTTTTTTTTTTTTCCTTTAAAATAAAAACGAAAAGAAAAGCTCTGAGACAGGTGTCTGATTTGCGCTGCTGCCCTGGCTGGGCACATGGGCTGGGGACCGAGGAGCACCCCGCTCTGGATCTGGAGGGCCTTTTAGGTGCCTGGGCAAGAGACTTCTGGTGTGGGAGCTCGGTTTCTCCAGGGAGAGGAGAGAATGGGCCCAGGAGACTTGAGGGGAGTCTCAGGCAGGAGGGGCCTGCTGCGGTCACACTGGCACCCCCCTCAGCTCCGTTCTACCCCTGCCCTGAGGAAATGGTGGGACCGCTCAGTCTGAGGGACGGCAGGGGGACACACACCCACTTCCTGAATCCCCAAGAGCCACACAAATGGGATGGAGATTCAGGGAGAAAGGCCGAGCAAAACTACAGGTTCTCCACTGGTCCAGGAAGAAGGCTCCCTGGAGGAGGAAGATCCCAGGAGAGATCCTTCTAGAACACTCAGCAGGTGGTTCTGGAGGGGAGAGGCAAGAAAACAGGGCCACAGTAGTCCACCAAATAATATCATTATTTGTTGTCATTGTTGCTACAACTTCTTGAGCAATTGTTACGTGCCTGGAATTGTGCCAAGTGACTGTATTATGTGTGGGGTTTTTTATTTTAAA
The DNA here is from genome assembly GCF_002201575.2 of Neomonachus schauinslandi. Lineage (NCBI taxonomy): Eukaryota > Metazoa > Chordata > Mammalia > Carnivora > Phocidae > Neomonachus > Neomonachus schauinslandi. The sequence goes on along the minus strand of NC_058410.1, from coordinate 106,154,669 downwards.
GATTTTATTTACTGGGCGCCTGGGTGGCTCAGTTGGTTAAGCGACTGCCTTCGGCTCAGGTCATGATCCTGGAGTCCCTGGATCGAGTCCCGCATCGGGCTCCCTGCTCGGCGAGGAGACTGCTTCTCCCTCTAACCCTCCCCCCTCTCATGTGCTCTCTCTCTCTCTCATTCTCGCTCTCTCAAATAAATCTTAAAAAAAAAAAAGATTTTATTTACTTATTTGAGAGAGTAAAAGAGAGCACAAGAAGGGGGGGTAGGGTCAGAGGAAGAAGCAGACTCCCCACTGAGCAGGGAGCCCTATGCAGGACTCGATCCCGGGACTCCAGGATCATGACCCAAGCCGAAGGCGGTAGCCTAACCAGACGTCCCTGTATTATGTGTTTTAAGGCATTTACTCCTTAGAGAGCTTACTCTAGGGTCAGGCATGGGTCTACTGTGAGGATTACATGAGATAAGATATGCCAAGTGCCCACTTGGCCCAGCGCCTGGCCGTGGAAAACACCCAATAAATGTCAACTATAATTAATGCTGTGATCATTAATAGTACCTACAAAGCGGGTGTGGTTTCCTTCTTCTTATGGAGGCTCGGGGAGCCTATGGGGTTTGTCTAAGGTTACCGGCCCGGAAGGAGTCTTGGAAAAGTCCTTCTGAGTATCTCAGTGAGCCAGGCTCCCCACTCATCTGTCCCTTCCCCCTCAGGGGTGCCTGAGGCCCCAAAAAGCCTCCTGCCAGACAAGTCTCCTGCCAGCCAAATCTTACCCATCCCCAGACCCAACCGTAATCCACCTTCTGTAAGAGATTTCCTGTGGCCACTCTAGCCCACCCTCCAGAGGCCCTCCCAGCCACGTGGCCACATGCAGTGTGTCCTGCATGTACAATGGGTCTCCTGAGAGCCAGGAACTCCAGTCCTGGCTCTGTCACTAATGCGCTGTGCAACCCGGGGAAGGCCACCTCTCCCCTCTGCACATATCTGCTCATCAATAAAACCAAGGAGTAAGACCAGGTGGCCCGAAAGGCCCTGAAGCATCCTGCCCACCCATTACCCACCACCCATCAGCAGGACCCAGAGAAGAAAGTGAGTCAAGGAACTCCCAGAGGAGAAAAGAGGAGAGACCCGGGGGTGGGGGGGGCGAGCGTGCAGGAGGGCGAAGAGAAAAAACAGGTATCGCGAAGGCTGGCAGACAGGCAACCAGAAATGACCAAGAGCAGGGACAGCAAACACAGCACAAAGCCTGTCGAAGATCGCCCAGGCACTGGCAAGGGGCAGGAGGCACACGGTGTGTGGGGTTCGCCGACCCCCCAGGTTGCGGAGAGATGCCCCCTGCCTGACGCACGTGGCTTGGAAGGCCCATGTTCCCTTGTGGCCAGCCGTGGGCAGCTTGGTCCAGGCGTCAGCCTTCACGTGTATGACAGATCCAGAGTCTTTTTTTTTTTTTTAAGATTTTATTTATTCATTTGAGACAGAGAGAGAGAGCGCAGGGGGTGGGACAGAGGGAGAGAGAAAAGCAGACTCCCCACTGAGCCAGGAGCCCTGATGAAGCGGGGCTCGAGCCCAGGAGCTGGAGGCAGATGCTTAACCATCTGAGCCACCCAGGCGCCCCACGACAGACCCACAGTCTTGTGAGATGTGGCCCTCCAGGCGGAGTCCCCAAGGTCTCAGGGCTGGGGAGCAGAGTGCCAGCCGGTGGGTGGGCAGAAACTGGCTGTGAATTTGGACCAGGGAACACACACAGCAGGCCCCGGAGCTGCAAACAGCAGTCTGGCCCTTGATCCTTCCATGAAACCCATTCAAACTTTTGTGAGGTTTTTTTTTGTTTTTTTTTGTTTTTGTTTTTTTTTATAAAGATTTTTATTTATTTATTTAACAGAGATAGAGAGCACAAGTAGGCAGAGCGGCAGACAGAGGGAGAGGGAGAAGCAGGCTCTCCGCCGAGCAGGGAGCCCGATGTGGGGCTCGATCCCAGGACCCTGGGATCATGACCTGAGCTGAAGGCAGCCGCTTAACCAACTGAGCCACTCAGGCGCCCCCCATTCAAACTTTTGACTGTTCAGGGGCGTCTGGGTGGCTCAGTCGGTTAAGCGTCTGCCTTCGGCTCAGGTCATGATCCCAGGGTCCTGGGATCAAGTCCCGCATCGGGCTCCTTGCTCGACAGGGAGTCTGCTTCTCCCTCTCCCTCTGCCTGCCCCTCCCCCTGCTTGTGCTCTCTCTTTCTCTCTCTGTACGTGTCAAATAAATAAATAAAACCTAAAAAAAAAAAAAAAACTTTCGACTGTTCAACCAAGAAAGTTGACATCCAAAGAGGAGGAATGACAAGACCCCACAATTATTAAGGCCAAAATGGCCAGCATGGTGCCAAACGCCTTCCCCAGGTTCATTGGATTAAACCAGAAACACTCCATCACCTGCTCTGAGGCTGGGAATAGGGGGTGGGCAGTGAAGTGATCCTTCGTCAGGTCAGATGGAAAAGTCCAGAAGGCCAAGTAAAACTGGGGACCTGGCTTAAGGGGCAGTGAACAGACAGGGAGGGGTGGGGGCCCAGGTAAGGACTAGCTGGCCCAGGAGGAACCCAGGTCAGAAAGGGGGAGTTGCAGTACGCGCATTTGACGCACACTTCCTGGACCAGGATTGAGTGTCCAGCTCCACACTGAGTGCTGGGAAGGATCTCGAGGTGTAACGGTGGAATCGTGGAAGGAGGAGGGAGGCCACAGGGAACCCCAAAGTCCATTTCTCTTCCTCCCTTTATAGCTGGGGCCAACAGAAGATAATGGACAAGAGCTGAGGGTTTAGGTTCAAATCCCAGCTCCGCCACTTACCAGCTGGGAGACGTTGGGCAAGTTGCATCGTACCTCCTGAACAGGAAAACTGTTGTCCTCACACACTTTTCCCACACCAACCAGTTCTCCAGCTCTCCAGGCACCAGCTGGGTGTGCTACGGTTCCAGTCAGTTCTGACACTGGCTACCTGGAGTCAGCATCAGATCTCACAAGGGCTCCGTCCCACAAGACTGCCCCCGCTGCGGACACCCATCAGGAGTCGCAGGCTGTCACCTGTGCTTCTGATAGACCAGCTCTAAATCAGGGCTCTCACGACCCCCCGTCAGGTTTTGCAATGTGCTATGACAGCTCACAGAACTCAGGGAAACACATCTATCAGTTTCTTGGAAAAGGATATGTTAAAGGATACCGATGAATAGCCAGATGAGGAAGGACATAGGGTGAGATCAGAAGGGTCCCAAGCTTTGGCGCTTCCGTCCCTGTGAAGTTGGGGCGCACCACCCTCCCAGCAGGTAAATGTGTTCACCAACTCAGAAGCTCTCAACCCAGACCCCATATTTAAGGATGTTTATGGAGGCTTCCTCATAGAGGCGTGATTGCTTATTAACTCAATCTCCAGCCCCTCTCCCCTCCCTGGAGAATGAGTGGGGCTAAAAGTTCTAGGCTTTTAATCATGGCTTGGTCTTCCTGGCCACCAGCCCCCATCCTGAGGCTATCCCGAAGTCCTCCAGGAATGACCTCATTAGAACAAAAGACGAGGTTATTGGGCGCCTGGGTGGCTCAGTCCGTTCAGCGTCTGCCTTCGGCTCAGGTCATGATCCCAGGGTCCTGGGATCGAGCCCCACATCAGGCTCCCTGCTCAGCGGAGAGTTTGCTTCTCCCTCTCCCACTGCCCCTGCTTGTGTTCCCTCTCTCGCTGTGTCTCTCTCTGTCAAATAAATAAAATCTTAAAAAAAAAAAAAAAAAAGACGCGGTTATCACTCACAAGATTCCAAGGGTTTAGGAGCTCTGTTTCAGGAACCAGGAGCAGAGACCAAGGATATATTTCATACCGTATCACCTCTGGCCCTCACCTTTCTCCTTTATAACATGCGGATAACGATACCATGTCCTTGAGCTGTTTTAAGGATTAAACAAGCGGAAAGTTCTTAGCCCAGTGCTTGGCACATAATAAGAACTTAATTAACTGTAATTAATGTTCTTACAGATGAGGAAGTTGAGACTCAGAGAGGGGGGTGGGGAGAACTTGTCCAAAGTCGGCTTGGGACAAGACTCTGTGATTCCATTCAGTGACCTGAGCATCTGCTCTGTGGCCAACGCTCCGCCAGGCTGGGCAGAAGGTCACCGGGATGACCTCGACAGTCCCCGTCCTCAACGGCCATACACTATACTATAGGGCGGGTTTCTCAGGTCAAAGAGTTCATGCTTTCCCCTGGAGAGACATGACAGCCAAGCCAGTGGCCTAACCATGACAAGGAGAGTGTTAGGGGTTGAACTGTGTCCCCCCACTCCAAAGATATGTTGAAATCCTAAACCCCAGTATCTCAGCATGTGACCTTATTTGGAAATGCGGTCATGGCCGAAGTAAATAGTTAAGAGGAAGTCATGCTAGAATAGGGTGGGTCCCTAATCCAATACAACTGGTGTCTGTATGCGGAGAGACACAGAGAAGGGCATGTGAAGACACCATGCCATGTCAGTGGGAAGGTGCCTTTTGAAAAGGAAGAGGCTTTCAGGATAAAAGGGTCAAGTTGGGGTGTCAGGGACAATCCTTTCCTAGAAGCGTCGGGCTTAAGGAGGGGGCCTCAGACTTGTCCTGATTGGACAGTACAATGAGGACAGCCAGCCTGGTAGAGGTGTCCCAGGTAGGGGTGCTGGGACTCCCATCCCCGCAGGGAGATGGCCCTTGGGCTGGTGGGTGGGGACCAGACAGATCAAAAGGGGCTAGGTTACTGACCGTGCCAGCCTGGGGGGGGGGGGGGGGGGGGTGGGCAGTGCGTAGGAAGACAGAAGAGGAAGGCAGCTATTAAAATGTGCCACTGCCCCAGGTCTCCCACTGCAACTGGAGAGTTCTGGGTGGGGGTGGGGGTGGGGGCTCTCCTCCCCCTCCCCCCAGAACCTTCAACTGTCAAGCACCACGCTAGCCACCAACATGCTGTACTCCCCAGGTAGGCGCTGATGGGCCTTGTACCTCCGCAGACTAGGGCCTCCCCGCAGGGAAGTGCCTGAGCCCCCTGGAGAGTGACCCCTCCATCAGACTGGATGCTCCCTTCCTGACACAGTCCACTGATGGCCAGACCCCCAGGAGCCCTTCCTCCTGCCTCCACTGACAGTAGGGGAGTCGGGAAGAGGAGAGGGACCAGTCACCCCGCTCTCACAGCTGCCTGGGAGGAAGGCTTGTATGAGGGAAGCCCCAGCAGCCATTAGAGAAATAAAACTCAGGGAACGGAGAGAACGTCTCCCCAGCCCAGAAAAGTGGGCCTCTTGGTCCAAAAAAGACCAGACCCTAAGAGAACCACAGGAACAGGACTCTGGAGGCAGGCCTGGGGACGTGACCTCAGGGCCTGAGGGAGACAGCACCGGGGAGAGGAGCGCTCAGCAGAGTTGACCTGTTCTGTGGGGTGGGGGCTAAATGGTGGGGGGCAGCCAGTCCCACCAGCAGAAGGGCTCAGCCCTGTCCCTCCCACTATAAAGGGCACCCCAGATCCTGGCTTCTCGGGCCCGCACCATCTGCCTGGGCCCTGGAAGCGTAGGCCTCGCCCTAAGAGAAGACCTAACCCAGTCCTCACTCTTCAGAAGTCCCCTGAGGAGTCTAGACAACGTCTTTGTTTCCTGCCAGCTTTGGAAACTCAGCTGTCCCCAGATCTGCAGGCCTCCGTCTGGTGGGGAGGTTGCACCGCCCTCCGCGACGACTCCCCGCCTGCAGGGGAGACAGGATACACACCTGGGACAGAGAGCTTCCTAGCCACTCGTGGCCACCTGTCTGTCCTTCCCACAGCCAGCCTTGTCTGTCTGTCTCAGCTTGCCCACGCCCCTAGCCCACCTGACAGGGCCCTGGTCTGTCACCCTCTCTGGAGACATTTTTGGTGATGACTGTGGTGGAGCGTGTGTGTGTGTGTGTGTGTGTGTGTGTGCATGTGTGCGTGTGTGTGCGTGCGTGCGTGTCCCGGCCAGCCAGCTGAGTAATGCGCTCAGACCCAGCACTCCAGAGGGATGAGGAAGCTGAGATTTAACTTCCCAGCCTTGGTCTGCCCTCTGAGGTTCTCCAGTTTTCCTGGACCCCAGCCCCTCCTCTGGTCCTCCCAGACCCCGAGGACAGACCGGCACAGTCACTCCCGGAGGCAGCCAAGTCAGAGGCCTCTGAAGGCGACCCCGTGGTGGAAGGGCAGAGTGGTTCGCCTCACTGCGTGGGTGCCCTTGGGCCCCTCACTTAACCCAGGTCTCTCAACCCGGACACTTGACATTTGGGACTGGATAACTCTTTGTCATGGGGCTGTCCTGAGCACTGTAGGATGTTTAGTGGCCTCTCCAGCCTCTACCCACCGGATACCAGGAGCACCCCCTGCTCCCCAGTTATGCCAACCAAAGATGTCTCTAGACATTGCCGACATTGCCGAGTGTCCCCTGGAGGGGGGATCTCCCAGGTGGAAGACCTTTAGCCCTAATGCCTCCGGGTGGGCCCTGGGATAGGCGTAGGTCATGTGGGACAGTCATCCCTGCCCTGCTGGTGACCAGGGCCAGGGGTGAGGACCAGGTGATGAAACAAGACCAGTTCTGATTCTCATCCCTCCTCGGGATGTTCTGCAGCCTGCCTCTCTGGACCCTCTTCACCTGAAGGGGGCTCCAAGGTTTGTCCCCCACAGGCCTCCCTCCAAGTCTTTCCCTTGCTCTTTGAGCAAAGAAATAAGCCACTTACTCGCCTGCTGCCGCAACACGCCCCTTTATTCATTTTCCCCTGGCCTGAGGGAGTGAGAAGGAGTTCCTCTACTATTTCTAAGAGAAAGCCAGAGGGCCTGGGTGGGAAGAGAGAGGGTGGGGGCAAAGGGAGAGGAAGGGGGAAGAATGCCCAGATTCCCACTGCACACACCCTCTTCCCTGCCCCCAACCCTGATCCTTCCAGAACCAGGAAGTTCTGGTGCACCCACCCTCAGGGGCCCCTCAGGAAGAAGGGGGCAGTCACTCCCCCCCCCCACAAGAACCTCCCAATTATCCCACCCGATCTGGGTAGCCTCTCTCCCCAGCCCCTCCTCCCTGCCTCTATGGCCCATGAAGCTGAAGAGGGATAGTTGAGAGGGTCCTCTCAGAGCTCCCCGCAGGCGAGTGCTCACTTCTGACTCCTCGATGCCCAGCACAGACTGAATGTCCCATGAAGGTGGCTGAGATGAGTTACGGTTTGCTCTAAGGAGCTCACACCGAGACAGACAGACACACCGAGATCCCAACATGCTCCTGCATCCTTAGGATCATTGAGTCCTAGGAGGGAGGAGGGCTGCTCTATGATCCCAGTAGGAACTCAAGAAATACCATTTACTCAGCCAGGTCAGTAGGGGAAAGGCCACCATCATCTTCTGAGCACCTACTGAATGCCAATTCATGTACGTTGCATCATTTCATCCGGAAACACCCTTCAAGGTAGGATATAGCAGCCTCTTTATGCAGATAAGGAAATCAAGGCTCAGAGACATAAAGCAACTTGCCCGTGGTCACACAGCTACCCACTCTGGTTCAGTGTAGCCCAGCCCCTCTGCTAAAGAGAAATCAGCTGCCTTCTTGACCCCTCTTCCAACACCTTGTCCAGACTCTGCCCCTGCACCGTGGCTCCCTCCTCGTGAAGCCACGAGTGATGGGTAGGAGTTCGGACCAGCCCGCCCCTGCCTGACTGCTCCCCACCAGGTGTGCAGCCTTGAAGAAGCTCAACCTCTCTGGGCCTTGGTTCTTCCGTCTGTAGCAGGGAGACAGAACAATAATAAAGCTAGCCATCAGGGTTGTTGGTGTGAGGCTCCCCGGAGCTAATGCACGGAAAGCATTTAGAACCAGGCGAAGCTTTGCGCCAGGTCCTCGAACACCGTTAACTAGTATTTTTATAACTGCTTTGTAAGTGCTAGTCCCTTTTACAACTGGGGGAGATTCCTGATATCTTCTCATCACAAACCGTAGGCTCCGTGGAAGAAGCCAAGGACAGGATCTCCCGAGTCTGTCCAGCAAACTCACCCTAATCCTTACGGCCAATGAACTTTTCTCAGTGGGGGCCAGCAGACTCCAGGCCCCAGGGACCCCAAGGTTACTCCAGAGAAGCCTTTATGCGGTGGCCAGGGCCTTTGCTCATGGCCTGCACCAACGCTCTGGCTTCCCTGGGCTGAGGTGAGCTCTTTTTGGTCCCCAGCCCAGGCATGGCCGATGGGCAGTGCTGGATTGGAGTCTGTAGGGTGCACCATTTACCAGGCATCTGGGGAGAACTCTCCCTAATGGAATGGAGGGTCCCAGGGATGAGCCACATGCCCATCTATCCCTTCACAGGGAGAAACTAACATGCATGACCCTCCTCCCTTCTAGGAGCACTGGGGCACATCATTCAAAGCATCTATTAAGCACCTACTATGTGCTCAATGCAGCAAAAAAAAAAACAGACAAAAATTCCTGCCCTCATAGGCTTTCATTCTAGTGAGGGAGACAAATAAAAAAATAATAATAAATATACGTCTGGCCCCTGACGGATAGTCTGTCAGGGACGAGAGTGGGACAGGGAGCTGGGGGGCAGGGCAGGAGACAGAAAACAGATTTGCAAACGTAGATGAAAAATCCCTACAGTGCAATGCAAGGCATTCATTCTTTCATTCATTCATTCATTCATTCATCCCCTGAAAGCATTTCTGAGCCCCTGCTGGGGCCAGGTGCTATGTGAGACAGAGGGAACCCAGTGGTGGTCAGAGAAGCCCCCACCTCCACCCTTGAGAGCTCACAGACAAGCCAACTCAGAACCGGCAGGCAGCGATGGGTGTCCCAACAAAGGAAAGTGCTGGGGGTAGGGGCTGCCCCAAACCCTGCCTGGGCACATTAGGGGAGGGTTTCCCCAAGGAGGTGGCATTGAACAGGGCCTAGAAGTCTGAGCAGGACTTTCCCCAGTGGACAAGGTGTGTGTGTGGGAGCAGGAATGATTCCAGTTGGAGGCACCGAGGCAGGAGCGGTCCAGTGCGGCTGAGAAAAGGCTCCCTGTGCTGGAAGGTGCTGGGCCTCTCGGTGGCAGCCTGGTTTGGGTTTGTCAGGCTGACAAGGGGAGACCATAGGGGCATTCCTGGGCCTAGGGAAGTCCCAAGGAGACACCGCTGTGGGACAGGAGAATGGGTGTGCTTGGTTGGGGTAGTGGGAAGAGTCAAGGGGCATCAGAGAAGTTTCGCCACAAATGGCCCATAATCCCCTTAGTTGATGAAGATGGGGAGATGGTGCTATTCCACAGGACTTCCCGCTGCGGAGAGGCACCTCCCTCCAGGGGGACTGTCAGGGTAAGGTCACGGGCCTTGTCTGGGGTCTGCAGTCAGACTCCGTCCCATGCCCACCCCTCACCTGTGACCTTGGGCATGCTCCTTGACCTCGGGACCTCTGCTTCCTCTTCGGGTAATTGAGAATATTGCATGGATCTTTCTGGAGGCTGGTGTGCCTGGCGCAGAGCAGGCACTCAGTGCTGTTAGCTTTGCTACTGTAACCCCTCTCCTTGTCTGCCAACTCGAGGGAGGACGAATCACTGAGACCCCCTGCTCTCGCCTCGGTGGAACTCAGCCTTCTGTGGGCTCAACCTGGGTCTCAACCTCTAGACAGCCTAGACCCCTCCTGCCCCTCCCCGTAGCTGCCCCTTCTTTTCCCCACTCTGGTTCCTCCCACACCTCGGCACCAACTGGGCTCTGCTTAACTCAGACCACACCCTTCTACTACTCTCTGTCTCTACGTAGATTGGCCTATTTGGGGCATTTTATATAAATAGAATCATGCAGTCTGTGGTTCTTTGTGACTGCCTTCTTTCACTTAGCATCATGTTTCTGAGGCTCATCCATGTTGTAGCATGGGTCAGTACTTCATTTCTTTTTTTTTTTTTTGAGAGAGAGAGCGAACACGCGCGCGTGCACACACATACACGTTCACGAGCATGCACAAGTGGGGGAGGGGCAGAGGGAGAGGGAGAGAGAGAATCTCAAGCAGGCTCAACGCTCAGTGCAGAGCCCTCACGACCCAAGACCATGACCTGAGCCAAAATCAAGAGTCAGATGCTTAACGGACTGAGCCACCCAGGTACCCCCAACACTTCATTTCTTTTTGAATGATATTCTTGTATGAATGATATTCCAGTATGAATGATATTCCATTGTATGTATGTTTCTCGTCTTACTGGTTCTTTTATCAGCTGATGGAACTTGGCGTTTCTTCCCACTTTTTGGCTATTGTGACTAATGCCACGAACATTTGTGTACAAGTTTTTTATAGGGATATACGTTCTCCTTTCTCTTGGGTATATACCTAGAGGTGGAATGGCTGGATCAAATGGTAATGATTCTATGTTTAACTGTTTGAGGGATGGCCAGGCTCTTTTTCAAAGTGGCTGCACCCTTTTATATTCCCACCAGCAGTGGATGAAGGTTCCAATTTCTCCACATCCTCTCTGACCCTTGTTATTAACAGTCTTTTTTATTATAGCCATCCTAGTGGTGGATCATTGTGGTGGGTTTGCATTTGCCTAGTGACTGATGGTGTTGAGCATCTTTGTGTATCTTCTTCAGAAAAACTATCTATCCAGATCCCGTGTCCATTTTTTTTAACTGGGTTATCTGTCTTTTCATTGTTAAGCAGAGTCCATTTTCACGGATCGAGGAATGGCGGCTCACGTAAGCCAGAACCGCCTCAGAGCCAAGGGCGTGGGCCAACACCACAATGCCCAGAACTACAATAACCAGAACTATGAGGACCTGCAAGCAGCCTGTCTGAGGAGGGGAGAACTGTTCGAGGACTCCTTTTTCCCTGCCGAACCCAGTTCCCTGGGCTTCAAGGATCTGGGCCCCAGCTCCAAAAACGTGCAGAACATCTCCTGGCAGCGGCCTGGTGTGGGTATTGGGAGGGGAGGCGTGGATCCCTTGTCGGAGTGGGAGGACTGTTCGTCATGAGGCCCCTGTCACTTTGAAATCTCCCATCCCCCGACCCTCTATCCTGACCCTGGATCAGGCCTGGGGACAGTTCTGGCCATGCTTACGCCAAACCTCTCAGAGAACCCCTGGGAAAATCCCTCACTGACCTTGGCTGTCCCATCGTACAACTCTGCCGAGCCGGTCCGGTGACCTTCTCCTTCCGGTGCCATGTTTTCCCCTAGAACTTGGAGGTGGACGTCATTCCCCAGAAATGATGAGAGGGAGGTTAGGAGGGGGATGTCTGGGCACCCTAAAATCCTTATTCCTTCTCTGCAGCAAATCACAAGCAATCCTCACTTCATTGTGAACGGGATCAGTCCGACAGACATCTGCCAAGGCGTACTTGGTGAGTGGGGAGCAAGAAAGCTGGTGTGGAAGGAGGGGGTGAATCGCGGAAGAAGGCTGAGGTAGGGGGAGTGCCAGGGTGTCTTTTGAGGCTGGGGAGCTGGGACCCCCTAGGTTCAGACAATCTCTCTTCTTTCCCTGCCCCTCCCCTTCTGAGGAGAGGGTAGTGAGGCTGCCAGGTATATTCTCCTTGCTCCACCCCCACCAGTGTGATTCCAGCCCCGCCGGCCGCTCTGGGTCTGGAAGTAAGCTGGGTGGTCTATCAGTTACCCATCGCCACATAATCAATTGTCCCCAAGACTTAGTGATTTAAAGCAATGACAAACATCTATCATCTCAGTTTCTGTGGGTCAATAATTCGTAAGGAACAGAGCAGGTGGGGTCTGACTCAGTCTCTCATGAGGCTGCCATCAAGATATCAGGGGGAGCCCTGTTCATCTGAGGGTTTCACAGGAGCTGCAGGATCCGCTCCCAAGATGGCACGCTCACGGGCCAGGAGACCTCCGTTCCCTGCTTCGTAGGCTTCCCCGTAGGACCGCCTGAGTGTCCACACAACCTGCTAGCTGGCTCCCCCAGACAGGGTGATCCAAGAGAGAGAACAAAGAGGAAACTGTCATGCCTTTTACCGCCTCAGGAGAACACACACACGGTCCCCTCCACCACATTCCATTTGGTTGAAGCAAGCCTGGAATCTGGCCCATGTTCAAGGGGAAGGAGTTAGGCTCTGCCTCCCGAGCGGGGGAGAGTCAAAGAGCTTGAGGACCTATTTTTTAAGCACCTGCAGAAAAAAAAAAAAAAAAAAAGCGCCTGCAGGTGCCAGAACTTGCTCCGTCTCACGTATCAAATAAAGGAGCACTAAGTTCCTCGGCCCACTCTCCCACGGGCTCCTGTGACAGCCCCAAGGGATAGCTTCCTCCCTGAGGAAGGGCTCCTCCAAACCCTTCATTGCATCTTCAGGGGTAAGACCAGGGCGGCCTTCCTCTGGGGCTGAGTTCTGTCGTATCTGTGGCAGAGAAAAGCGCAGGTTGTGGGCAGGGCGGAAGCCAAGGACACCTCAGGCCTCACGTCTGCCGCTGTGGCTCACTGCGCTGCAGGAGGAGAGCTGGCTTCCTCCTGGTTAGGTGTCCTTTTGGCAATGGAGGATTGGAGTGTCCTTAACCCCCCCCACCCTCTGCCTCCCCCCCAAGGGTATCCCAGACGCTTTCCCGGTGCCCTCAGCCTGAGCCTGGCCTGGAACACACTCAGGGTACCACCCTGCGCTCGGCCCCACCCAGCAAGGTCCGAGGTACCCAGGAGAGAGATTTCGATGGATGACCTTGGCCTAGGGATACTGCCCCTAGGCCCCATCAATGCCTAGCCCCAGGGACCCAGCCGGGGTACGGACTAAACTCTTTGGGTCTCCAGTATGATGTGGGTGGCATCAGGGAGAGATGTCTTGATTGCTACACCGATGTAATCATAGAGTAGAAGTAGAAGGCAGGGGGCATGGGGAGAGGTGACTGGATTTGTTCAAGGGATGGGAGAAAACCGGCTCTCTCCACAAAGCAGATCTCAGGGTAAGGAGCAAGACGAAGGCCAAATACTTCCTCCCCAAATCCAAAAACCAAAGCATCTGGCTCTAATTTGTGAATCTCTTACCTAATAGAAAAGATAAAGAGGCTCACCCCCAGAGCCTGTTCCTTCAGCCCTGTTTCTCCCTACTAGACTCCTTCCTGAACAATCCTTAGTGGGACGGCCAGAGGAGGCGCAGCTCTGTGGGGGAGGGGCCACAGAGCCCGTTCCTGCTCCTTTAGGGCTTGGATTCTGGGACCCAGGCTCACAAAATGGGAGGGAGAGGCAACCCCTTTCCTGTCTTTCCAGGGGACTGCTGGCTGCTGGCTGCCATTGGCTCCCTTACCACGTGCCCCAAACTGCTGTACCGTGTGGTACCCAGGGGGCAGAGCTTCAGGAAGAACTACGCTGGCATTTTCCATTTTCAGGTGAAGGCTGATTTGGAAGCCGGAGTTGTTTTGTGGTGTGTGTGTGTGTGTGTATGTGTGTGTGAGAGAGAGAGAGACAGAGACAGAGAGAAAGAGGGGAGGGAGAAAGAAGAAGAATTATATGTGCTTTGAAGTTACCTTTTTTCTTTTCTTTTTGAAAAATGACTTTTATTAGGGTGGGCTTTTGTCTAATTATCAGAGAAATATCTGCTCACTAAAGAAATCATGTAAGCTAATTTTTTAAAGCCCCAAAAGAAAATAATCGTTATCAGTTCGCGGCTCTCCTCCTGCTTCTGTCTCTCTCTCTCTCCCTCTCTGTCTCTCTGTCTCTTTCTCTTGGTAGAAATGTGTGCATGTGTGTGTGTGTGTGTGTTTATGTGTGTATATGACATTAGGTGTCAACAGTCAGTCAGGGTCACATAATTTTTGTAATCTGCTCTTTAAGTTTAGTGCCATGAACAAATTCCCCACATCACAAAACTATTTCTTAGAATCACAAGAGTTTTTTAAAACCTCAGAAATCCTAAAGCCCAGCCAAGGTCAAAAGTGGGTGGTGTCCCTCCGGAGGCCCTGGCAGAAACTGGAGTTGAGGCTGGGGGCGAGGTTCAGGCTTTTCATTGCCTCTCACCCACGCCTCGGCCGTTCTGGGGAGTGGGCGCTCTGCCGCGGGCGTGTGGCTGATCCTGGCCACTAGGAGGTGCTCGCATAACACAGCTCTTACACAAGGAGTGTGTGTGCGCATGCGGGGGTGGGTGGGTGTGCTCGTGGGAGGGGGTGTGGCGCATGTGTGCACGCATGTGCTTGGACGAAGGCCTGCGCCACACAGATGCCCTAAGCCCCACTGAGGTCCACCTTGCCGCCCACAGATGTGGCAGTTTGGGCAGTGGGTGGACGTGGTGGTGGACGACCGGCTGCCCACCAAGAACGGCAAGCTGGTGTTCGTGCATTCCGCTGAGCGCACTGAGTTCTGGAGTGCCCTGCTGGAGAAGGCATATGCCAAGTGAGTGCCCCAAGCTGGGCTTGCCTCCAAGCCTGCCCTGACAGCTAGGGGGGCAGCTGGAATTAGGGGAAAAGGCAGAGGGAGGTCAGGGCATCCCTTCCTTCCCTCCTCACGCCCTCCCATGTCCAAGCTGAACTGTCTATCCCAGGGCGCAAAAGTGCCCTCTCTGTGCCCACAGGCTGAACGGGTCCTATGAAGCACTGTCGGGGGGCAACACCGTGGAGGGCTTTGAGGACTTCACGGGGGGCGTGACCTATAGCCTCCAACTCCAGAAGCCCCCTCGGAACCTGCTGAGGATGCTTAGGAAGGCCGTCGGGCGATCCTCCCTCATGGGCTGCTCCATCGAAGTAAGCCATACTTGGTCCTGCCTCAGGGCCTTTGTACCTGCTGTGGCTTTCACCTAGAAGGTTCTTTCCCCAGAGAGCTGCATGACTAGCTCCTCCTCATTCACATCTCAGTTCAAATGCCCCTTCCTCAGGCTTCTCTTCTCTACCTCCCAATCTAAATCAGTTGCTCCTAACCTCATTTGCTCTTTACTTTTTTATTTTCCCTTCAGCATTCATGGTGCTCAGTCATGGTCTTACTTATCAGTATTGTTATTCACAGCCTGTCTTCTCCCGGCTGTTTCAGTCAGTGAGGGCAGTGACTTCTCTCATTCACTGCTGGATCCCAGGACTTAGGGTGCTGCTTGGCATGAAGTAGACGCCCAGCAAATAAATATTTATTCAAATAAATAAATGAACCCGGAGAGCAACCATATGACCCTGCAGTTGCATTCTTGGGCTTTTATCCCAGAGAAATGAAGACTTATGTCCACACAAAAGCCCGCACACAAATGTTCACAGGGGCTTTATTCATAGTAGCCAAAAACTGGGAACAGTCTAGATGTCTTCAGTGAGTGAATCATTAAACTGTGGTGCATATATGCCGTGGGACATGACTCCGCAATAAAAGGAAATGAACTATTGATACACGCAACTACTTGGATGAATCCCAAGGGAATTAAGCTGAATGAAAAAACCAAAGAGTTCCATTTCCCTGACAGTCTTGAAATGATAAAATTATTTTAAGATTTTATTTTATTTTGTATTTTTTTTTAAGAGATACACAAATAGAGAGAGAGAGAGCGCGTGTGCGAGTGGGGGCTGGGGATGGGGGTGGAGGGGCAGAGAGAGAGGGAGAGAGAGAATCCCAAGCGGGCTCCGCACTCATCACAGAGCCCGACTGGAGCTCGATCTCACCACCCTGAGATCATGACCTGAGCCAAAGTCAAGAGACGCTTAATCGGCTGAGCCACCCAGGTGCCCCTTTTAAGATTTTATTTTTAAGTAATCTCTGCACCCAACATAGGGTTCAAACTCACAACCCTGAGATCAAGAGTGGCACACTCCACCATCTGAGCCGGCCAGGTGCCCCGAAATGACAAACTTTTTTAAAAATGGAGAACAGGGGCGCCTGGGTGACTCCATCGGCTGAGTGTCTGACTCTTAACTTCAGCTCAGGTCAAGATCTCAGATCCTGGGATCTGTCTGCCTCAGGCTCCGCACTCGGCGGGGGTGGGGGGTCTACCTGAAGACTCTCTCCCTCTGCCCCCTTCCCCACCCCCAGTTACAAACGCGTTCTCTGGCTCTGGCGTGAATAAATAAAATCTTAAAAAAAAATAAAATAAAAATAAAATGAAAGTGGAGCACTGATTAGCAGTTGTGAGAGGTCAGGGAAGACGACAGCAAGAGGAGGCGGGCCTGGTTATCAGAGGGTAGCCCGGGGGATGCCTGCGGTGCTGGGGACCGTTCTGTGGTGGTGGTGCAGAGAGCACACACGGGGTACAATTGCACAAAACATACATAAAGGACTACTGGCAAAAGTGGGGACATTTGTAGAAGCCTGACAGATTGCATCAACATCATGACAATCTTGCTAT
Organism: Neomonachus schauinslandi; assembly: GCF_002201575.2. Taxonomy (NCBI): domain Eukaryota; kingdom Metazoa; phylum Chordata; class Mammalia; order Carnivora; family Phocidae; genus Neomonachus; species Neomonachus schauinslandi. The sequence continues at coordinate 106,138,479 of NC_058410.1, read as the reverse complement.
TGCTATTGTACTACAGTTTTGCGAGATGTTACCACTGGGGGAAACGATACGGGATGCATTGGATCTTTCTGGATTTTTTCTTGTTTTCCGTAGGCCCCATGCCCAATGCAGGGCTTGAACTCATGACCCCAAGACCAAGAGTTGCCCACCCTACTGGCCGAGCCAGCCAGGTGCCCCTCCCTGGATTATTTCTTATAACTGCATGGGAATCTACAATTATTTGCAAATACCAGGTTTAATTTAAAAAACAAAAAACAAAAGTGAACCCCAGGGCGCCTGGGTGGCTCAGCTGGTTAAGCATCTGCCTTCGGCTCAGGTCATGATCCCGGGGTCCTGGGATCCAGCCCTGCACCACACTACCTGCTCAGCGGGGAGTCTGCTTCTCCCTCTCCCTCTGCCCCTCCCCTCTGCTCATGCTCTCTCTCTATATATATCTCTGTGTCTCAAATGAATAAATAAACTCTTTTAAAAAAATAAAAATAAAAAAAAGTGAACCCCGAGAGTGCTCACATCTCTTTGAGGGCCCCAATGCCTCTGACCAGATCCTGAATTCCTCTCCTTCTCTGTTCTGTAGGTCACCAGCGATACCGAGTTGGAGACCTTGACCCAGAAGATGCTGGTGAGGGGGCATGCTTACTCCGTGACCGGCCTCCAGGACGTGAGTCTGCCAACCGCATGCTATCCTGAGCAAAGGAGCCCCGGGGAATCCCTCCTGCCTGAGGCCCCTGACCTTTGGCCACACCCCTCCCACCAGGTCTCCTACCAAGGCAGGACAGAGACCCTGATTCGGGTCCGGAATCCCTGGGGCCGGATCGAGTGGAACGGAGCCTGGAGTGACAAGTAAGCGCCCCTGACCAGCACTGTCCGGTGAGGGGCAGAGCGCCCAGCAGACCCATGAGCGAGGCAGTGCCACCCACCAGAGTCTCCATCTAACTCAGGACCCTCACAGGCAGGGGTGGGGGAATCCCTTGGGGAGGACCAAAATGCCTCCTGAGCCCCGCCCCTCTCCCTCCACCGCCTGTCTCTGCTCCAGCGCCAGGGAGTGGGAAAACGTGGCACCCGACGTCCAGAAGCAGCTCCTGCTCAGGAAGGAGGACGGGGAGTTCTGGTCAGTGCAGCTCGGGGCAGGGAGGGGGGCGGGGGGCTTCCTCTGCCCCCATGCCCCGTCCCTTCCTTTCCTCGCCACCCTCGCACCTGCGCCTTTGATGGAGAGGCTCCTCGGGGGGCGGGGGGGGGAGCTATGGGTGTGGGGATGCCGCCGGCTCCAGCCGTCACCCCGCCCCCGCACCGCAGGATGTCCTACGAGGACTTCCTGGACAACTTCACGCTGCTGGAGATCTGCAACCTGACGCCCGATGCCCTCGCTGGGGACCACAAGAGCTACTGGCACACCACCTTCTATGAGGGCAGCTGGCGGCGCGGCAGCACTGCGGGGGGCTGCAGGAACCACCTTGGTGGGTGACGAGACCCAGGGCCCACCGTGCAGGACGTCGGGGGCCCCCCCAGATCCCGCCGGCCCCGTCGAGGAGGCAGGCCCCGGGGCTGGGAAGCCCGTCCACCCCGGGGAAGGGCAGAGCCCTGCTGACCTGCTTCCTCCACAGACACGTTCTGGAGCAACCCCCAGTTTAGGATCTCTCTCCCCGAGGAGGACGACGACGATGACCCAGAGGACGACCAAGCCGTCTGCACCTGCCTGGTGGCCCTGATGCAGAAGAACTGGCGACGGGCGCGGCCCCAAGGAGCCCAGCTGCAGACCATTGGCTTTGTCATCTACATGGTGGGCACTCCAGCAGGTCCCCGAGCCAGTCTCTTGCTCCCTTGCCTGGCCTCACCCCTGCAACACCCTTCCGAAGGCCTTACGAATAGGAAGGCCTTCCAGTAAGAGGAAGGAGATGGAGCACCAGGGAGGTGGGGTTACTTGCCCAAGTTCACACACCCAAGGCTCAGAAACAGAGCCTGTGTCCTGATTCCCAGATGCTCTGAGACTTCTCCACACCATCCCCAAGTCTCCCCGCCCAGATACCCCCACACAGAGCATTGACTCCAGCAGCCAAGAGAAATCCCTGGCAATGTTTCCAAAATCGTGCTTTGCAAAATCTTATAAATGACCATTTGTTCAAATAGTTATGGAGCCCCTGCTGTGTGCCAGGCCCCAGTCCACTCTCCACTGGGTCAGTAGTGAACAAACATAGACACAAGTCTTGCCCTCCTTCTAGGCTGTGAGCCCACCAGGTTAACAGACACCAGACATGCCTCAAGATATTTCCAAGGTTAGATGTGGTCCTTCAGGAAAGGTTATATTCTCTACTTCCCACCCTGAGCTCTGCAGGGCATCAACGTGTTAAAGGCTCTGGTTATCTCTATAGGAGAACAACATATTTATCTTGGTCTACCCCACCTTTTTACAGAACTAATGGGTCTAACCCACTTGGTCTAACCCACCTTTTTTTTTTTTTTTTTAAGAATTTATTTATTTATTTGACAGAGAGAGACACAGCGAGGGAGGGAACACAAGCAGGGGGAGTGGGAGAGGGAGAAGCAGGCCTCCCACAGAGCAGGGAGCCCAATGCGGGGCTCGATCCCAGGACTCCGGGATCATGACCTGAGCCGAAGGCAGCCGCTTAACGACCGAGCCACCCAGGCGCCCCTCTAACCCACCTTTTTACAGAACTATTTTACAGAACTATGTTTAACGCTCCATTTCGGTAATCACCTATTACCTTCCTGCAGGATAGGAATGTTCCATGGAAAATGCTCACGTTCAGGAAAATGCTCTCCTAGATTTTCATCCCAGCTGATTTTTAGCAGTGTGACGTTGAGCACGTTACCTCACCTCTTGGGATTCGGTTTCTTGTCCTTAACCTGCCGTGGTAGAAATGTGCCCCCACTGGCAAAACTTTGTATAAACTGTACTTTGCTCTCCCAAACTTAGGGACTATCAGTATTAATGCTAGGACTTTTAGCTATTCGAGCCCATGCCCCACCCTGCCACCAGTGTCCCAGGGCCCTTAACACCCCCCAACACACACACACACACACACACACACAGTACCTGGCTTGTACAGGCCTGAGCCCCTTCACCATCCTGGGGCTCTGACTTCCCTCTCTCTTCTCTTCCTAGGTCCCAAAAGAGGTACAGAAGATGTGGGGCTTGATTCTGGGCAGGCGCTACCCCACCTCTGGCTGCATGTGGATGGGCAAAGGGTGGAATTCAGCCAAGGGCTCTCAGGGCCGCTGAGTTAGGATTCCAGTGCCCTAGGGCCCCAGGTGGGAGTTGGGGCAGGAGATCATACTGGGGTTACCTGCCAGGTGGGTGGTGTCCAGGACTGGTCAGTTTGTGGTGACACCTCCCGCAACCCTTGCCCAGCCAGGCTTCACTTTCGGGGTCCCTCTCGCCTTACCCTCCCATGCCAGCCCTGTACCCACCTCCAAGGCACATATAGTTTCAGAACATCCAGGATATTCGCTTGAAGAAGGACTTCTTCATAAAGTATCAGGACCATGGCTTCTCAGAGATCTTTACTAACTCACGTGAGGTGAGCAGCCATCTCCGGCTGCCTCCGGGGGAATATGTCATCATTCCCTCCACCTTTGAGCCACACAGGGATGCTGACTTCCTGCTTCGGGTCTTCACAGAGAAGCACAGTGAGTCCTGGTGAGAAGCCCTGCCTCGCTGCTCCAAGGCCACCTGCCCAAGAGCTATAGGATGACACGCTTAGGGAGCAGTCATCGGGTCCTCCCCAAATCTACCCCTATTTTAAGTCAGGGAAACTGAGGCACAAGGACGGGGAGTCCCAGTTGGGAGCAAACCAGAATCAGAACCCAGATCCCATGCAGCCTGTTCCACGTTGCTTCAGATACATGACATGATCTCACAACCACCCCACTAAAATCCCTGTCTCCCTGATCCCGGATAACTCCCAAGACTTCCTCCACTTTTGCTCAGGGAACTGGATGAAGCCAACTACGCTGAGCTACTCCAAGAGGTGAGGGGAGGCTGTGGGGTGGAGGGATCAGAGGAAGCATCTGGGGAGTGAGAAGGAACTTTCGGGACTGGGTCCCCTTCTCACTCCTTTCCCTGCAGGAGAAATTCTCTGAGAAGGACATAGATCAGGACTTCATACACTTGTTTGAGATAGTGGCAGGAGGAGAGGTGAGAGGCTGAGGGTTGGGTGCCCAAAGGAGGTGGCCAGGGTGAAGGCGCCAGAGAAGAGATTGACGGTCCCCCTTCCTAGGGCAAGGAGATCGGCATGTATGAGCTACAGAAGTTGCTCAACAAGGTGGTCACCAAACGTGAGTCTCCCAACCCTCCCCCTGCCCCCTGCCACTCACAACCTTTCCCCTACAGCTTCTGCCCCACCTCGACCATTCCCTGCATCCCCCACAATGCCCCACTCACTCCTTCTGTCTTCCCGCCCCTTCCCTCCCTCACAGTCAGAAACTTCAGGACCACGGGCTTCGGCCTAGACGTGTGCCGCTGTATGGTCAACCTCATGGATGTATCTTCTTGTCCAGCGCTCTCCCACCTCTGACCCCCACCCCAAGCCTGGCCCCCAGAGGTGGCCACCTCTCTGGCCAGCCATGCCCTCCTTCCTGCTGGGGATTAGACTCTAAGGTAGCAAAAGATGCCATTCTGGCTGTTAACATAGTGACCACACAGGAACCCCTGGTCTCACACAGCCCCCCACTCAGTGAGCCCCTCTGCTTCCCTGACCCCAGGATACCCTCTTCACGCTCCCTCCTCTGACATCCTTGACCACCCCCCAGAAAGATGGCTCTGGCAAGCTGGGGCTTCCCGAGTTCCAGATCCTGTGGAAAAAAATCAAGAAATGGACGGTAAAAAAAAAAAAAAAAAAATTGAAAGGACAGTTTATGGTGGGCAGAGAGGGCGGTCCTCAAGAGTGATGGGGATTAGTAAGGATGATGCTAGAACGGGAGCCCCCGACTAGACACACACATACACAGGACAGGACAGGATCTGTGGAAGTGTTTGTGTATTAGCTGGCCAAAATAGTTAACAATCAGTACAGTCCAGGCATCAGCCCGCTTAAAGGGTACATGCGGAAGGCCCAGTTGGGAATGGGTCTTTCCGACTACTGACTCAGTTTCCAACCCGCTCCCTTGCCAGACGTCCCCTACAGTCACTAGATGACAGGAATACTGGGCACTCAGAGAGTGGGCCAGGGTAGGCAGCCCTGGGTCTTGGGTAGCCCTTGTAGGTTAACTGTACGAAAGCATTTCATTATTTCAACCACCACCCTATGCACACGGCCCTGCCTCATCTGTCTGTCCCTTCAGGACATCTTCCGAGAGTGTGACGAGGACCACTCAGGCAGCTTGAACTCCTATGAGATGCGCTTGGCAATCGAAAAAGCAGGTTAGCAGGGGGTCAGGAGAGGGTTTGGGGGCAGGGAGGGAGGAAGCAGCGGCCAGAGGGCTGGACTCCCCGTCCGCACTCCTCTCTCTCCCAGGCATCAAGCTGAATAACAAGGTGTCGCAGGTGCTGGTGGCCAGGTACGCAAACGACGACATGATCGTGGATTTTGACAGCTTCATCAGCTGCTTCCTGAGGCTGAAGGCCATGTTCAGTGAGTCAGTCATCTGCCCACTCCCCACCCTGGGCTAAGGACCAGGGCAGCCTCCCACACACCCACATGAGGAGCACTCTGCTCCCAAACCACGCCCCCTTAAGAGCACAGATGATCTGGGTTCAAATCCCAGCTCCACCACTTGTTGGCTCTGTGCCTTGAGCAAGTCATTTATCTCTCTGTGGCTCTGTCCTCTGTTCTCATCTATAAAATGTGGGCAACAGGGGCGCCTGGGTGGCTCCGTCGTTAAGCGTCTGCCTTTGGCTCGGGTCATGGTCCCAGGGTCCTGGGATCGAGCCCCGCATCGGGCTCCCTGCTTGGCGGGAAGCCTGCTTCACCCTCTCCCACTCCCCCTGCTTGTGTTCCCTCTCTCGCTGTGTCTCTCTCTGTCAAATAAATAAATAAAATCTTTAAAAAAAATAAAAATAAAAAATAAAATGTGGACAACAGTATTGGCCTCCTAGGATGGGGGTCCAGAACACAGGGGTTCGCATATGGCGACACTTAGCATATGGCTCCTAGCAAGACCATGAGGTGTTATCCTTAAGTCTTTCCGTGGCTGAGGGTGAGCTGAGAAGCAGCAAGGGACAGCTTCTTACGCCCTTTCTGACATCCTGCCTCTTTGGGAGTGGGTCTTGCAGACCACAGACTCAGCTCCCAAACAGCTCCCCTTGCCTCCTCTCCGAAACAGCTTACTTTCTGTCCATGGACCCCAAGAATACTGGCTATATTCACCTGAATCTGAACCAGGTACATGGAAGGGATTTTCTGGCACTCCCACTCACGGCTCCCCCAGCCATCCTGCCCACCCCCCCCATCCTTGGATCTGCTTCTTTTCTCCCCACAGTGGCTGCAGACAACCATGTGGGGATAGAGGAGCTCCAGGAGCCTGGCTCCCATCACCACCACCACCAGTGTGGGGCTTCTGGCCCCAGAGCAGGGCCTTCCTTGCTGCGCTCGGCTCTGCAGTCTCTGCTGATGGAATGGGCTCCAGCTAGTAGCACCCGGGCCCCGGATGCTGAGTTTCCTCCATCGCCACCCTCCCATCGCCACCCTCCCATCACCACCCTCCCAGCCCAACGTGTTTCTCTTTTTCCCCAGCCTGCTTCTGGTGGCTGGATTCCCCCGTGTCTCTCTCTCTCTCTCTCTCTCTCTCTGAGTATATTTTCCCGAGATTAAGTGTCACTTCCGCAGTGGCTGTGGAGGCTCTCCACACTTTCCTGCTCACACCCGCCCGCTCACTGGCCTCCTGGCCCAGCCCCTCTCTTCTCTGCCTCACTTGGGAGCGTTATTATAATAAACAGCCCATGCCGCTGGCTTCCATGTCCCGTGTTTCTATGCCAAGAAAATTCTGGCGGGGGTGGAAATCACTTCCCCAGCCCCAAAGAAGGGCCCCAGGAGCTCTCAGGGTGTCACCCTACTTCCAGGGAAGAATGTGTGACTGTCACAAAGACTAGAGGGTGCTGTTGACATTTATGTGCGGCACAAGGGATGCTAAAGGCACAGCAGTCCCTCCCCGCGGACTGTACTGAGCAGGGTACCAAGGAGCAGCATGGGGGGAGACCGCACTGGGCAAAGTTAGGGGCCCACAGGGCCCTAGCCTCCTCTCTCCTCCCCTGGGGTCTCCAAAGGTGACAATGCAGGCGTCTCAAAGGTCAAAAATCCATCACCCCCACCAGCTAGCAGATCATAGAAATGAACGGACGCTCCTGGGTGTGAGGCCAGGAGGGCTGAGGACTGTGCCAACAGGTGAGTTCCTGCCTGCCTGGAAGGCGTTCTGGTTCAAATCATTTTTATTGTTAGAGACTTGCTGCCTGCCAAACTACTGCCCTCCCAGAAAGGATCAAGGGACCCTCGGTCCCCCAGTTCTGGACCTTGGAGTCTCTACCCCCAGATCCCCCTCCCCCAGCCTCTCGCTGCAGTGAGAAGCCCAGACCACCTACGGCAGCCCCTCAACTGCATATCGCCTATCCTTCCAGATCTTTCCATGGCTTCCCCTCTGGTCTCTCCGGCCTGTACAATGGGTCCTGTGCGTGCAAGCTTTTTAGCCTCTTGGCCAGAGACAGCCTCCAAATCCTCTTAGCTTAGGGACCTGTTGACCTTAAATACATCTAGATCCTTCCTGCGTGTGTGTGCACTTTTGTCCTGGGGAGGGGAAGGGAGGGGCAGGGCGGGGCGAGGCAGGGCTGGCTTCGAGTTCCTCCTGCAGCCTTGCTCCGAGGTTTCCTTCCATTTGCAGGACACCAACCCACCCCTCTTATGCTTAGCTGGGGGCTGGGATTCCAATCCACCCCCCCCCCAGTCTGGTGACTGATTCTCTGCACCATCCCTGCCCCCTGCCTCCTTTGTGGCCTCAAAGATGAAACTGAGTCAGCCAGCCTCTCCCTCCCCTGCCGCTCCCACTACCTCCCAGAAATCATCTCCGCCGGCCACCTCCCTCTTCCTTCCTCTGCCCTCTACAAATTCTGTCTGAGAGGTCACACTCTCTTCAGGAGCCTCTTAAAGAGTGGTTCCTCCGCCCCACCTTCTGCCACCTTTTCCCCACAGAGCTGCTCTCTAAGGAGCAAAGAAATGTTCCCTGGGGGCAGGGCAGGGATCATCTGGGGAGGCCCAGAAACTAGCAGGTCCTTTGAACTTTTGAGAGGTCCTGGGCAGTCCCACTGGGTTCTGGGAAGCCCAGCAAGATGCTGACCCCACCTCTTGTTCCTTGCCCTAGCGCAAGATGCTGCCAACTTCTGTCTGGGTTGTTTTGGGCAAGTTATTTTACTTCTCTGACAGTCTCCTTTTTCTCACCTGTGGACTGGCGATGTTAAACAATAAAAATTTTACTGAGTAATTTAAAAAATCAAATTAGCGGGGGGCGCCTGGGTGGCTCAGTTGGTTAAGCGACTGCCTTCGGCTCAGGTCATGATCCTGGAGTCCCGGGATCGAGTCCCGCATCGGGCTCCCTGCTCAGCAGGGAGTCTGCTTCTCCCTCTGACCCTCCTCCCTCTCATGCTGTCTCTCATTCTCGCTCTCAAATAAATAAAATCTTTAAATAAATAAATAAAAATCAAATTAGCGGGCACCTGGGTGGCTCAGGCAGTTAAGCATTTGCCTGGTTAAGCATCTGCCTTCGGCTCAGGTCATAATCCCCGCATCAGGCTCCCTCCTCAGCGGGAAACCTGCTTCTTCCTCTATCCCTCCCCCCCACTTGTGCTCTCTCTCTCTCTCAATTAAATAAATAAAATCTTTAAAAAAAATCAAATTGGCTTTATTGAACAGTTCCTGCATTGGGCAGCATCCCACCTAGCAAACAGAAAGGTTTGTAGAAAAAGAAAAAGAAGGATTTGTAAATGCAGAGAGGAGGGGGAGGGGAGGGGATTATCAGCAAAGAGGGTGTTGTTTTAGGTAAGGTCTCCCTCCTAAGGGGCACAGGAGGGGTCTATCTGTAAATTTCCTAGTGCTGCCCAGGGACTTCCAGGTTGACTGGTTAGAGGTCACATTTCTGGGGGGATTGAAACAACAATTAGGTTAGGTATTAAGTCTTGGTTTGCTGATGTGGGGCCTTAATAAGTGACTCTACGTGGGGCCTGTGGTTTTCTTTTCAGCAACATCTCCCTTTTGATTAGATTCTAAGCTTAACTGAGACAGGTGATCAAAGTGTAAGGCATTCTACGACTATGGTTAGTCACAGGTTACAACTTCAGGTTCACAATTGTTTTTAAGTAATCCCTACACCCAACACGGGGCTTGAACTCACAACCCAGACATCAAGAGTCGCATGCTTAAAAAAAAAAAAAAAAAAAAAGTTGCATACTCTACCGACTGAGTCAACCAGGGGTCCCAAAGTTCCTAATTTTTAAGTCAGTTGTCCTCTTCATTCTTTTTCTGACAGTCCAGTCTTCAGGAGATCACATGCCTGGTGGTTAGCAGCAGTGAACATGCATTTAAAGCTTTTGAGGGAGGAAAATGCACCAGGGAGATTATTGTGCCTATTATAAACAGGATAGTCCCTGACCTCTGGAGTGCACTTCAGAGCCCTTGTCTCCAAGACCCAAACCAATCAGAATCAAGTAAGACAAAGCTAGACCCCGCTGAAAGAGTCACCGTTTTAAGCCCAGTGGCTTGCTCAGTGATCCTGTACGGTTGAGTTCCAACTTCCCCAGAAGGGTTAATCCATGTGCAGCAGGTGGTGTCGCAGACACCTCTTTGCTCAGCTAAAAGATAATCAGAGCCTATCCGATTATAAAGAACAATTTTGGCTGGAGAGCTGGAAGGATCTTTGTTGGGCAGCTATTCTCTTAGTGACAGAGTCTGTGGGTATCTTTAAGAGTTAAGGAAAGGGGGCGCCTGGGTGGCTCAGTTGGTTAAGCGACTGCCTTCGGCTCAGGTCATGATCCTGGAGTCCCGGGATCGAGTCCCGCATCGGGCTCCCTGCTCAGCAGGGGGTCTGCTTCTCCCCTGCTCAGCAGGGGGTCTGCTTCTCCCTCTGACCCGCTTCCCTCTCGTGCTGTCTCTCATTCTCTCTCTCTCAAATAAATAAATAAAATCTTTAAAAAAAGAAAAAAAGAAAAAAAAAGAGTTAAGGAAAGGTTTCTGATCATATTCTCCTTTTTTAAGATTTTATTTATTTATTTGAGAGAGAGAGTAAGAGAGAGCATGAGCAGGGGGAGGGGCAGAGGGAGAGGGAGAAGCAGGCTTCCCGCCCGAGCAGGGAGCCCGATGTGGGGCTCGATCCCAGGACCCCGAGATCATGACCTGAGCCGAAGACAGACGCTTAACAGACTGAGCCACCCAGATGCCCTTGATCATATTCTTATTTATATTTCCTCCTAACCAGGGAAGTATGGCTCTGCCAAAGGAAGCAAATCCTGAGTTGTGAATGCCTCCTAGTAGGTCTTTTCTAACTCGAAGATGTAAATCCAGGGGGGTCAACCAATCAGATGCCTGATTTCACTTATAAAAAGCTGGGGGCACAGTGAGGTGAGATACCCTAAGAGGCATTGCCTGGCTATGTCCCAGCCATCGAAACATTCACAGGCCCAAGGAGAGTGCTAACCACAAAGACAAAGGACAAGCCTGGTCAGGGCACAAACCTCTTCCACCAAGGGGGCACGGTGAATGGACAGATAGGAGTTTTGGATGACAAGTCCAGCAGTCTGAAAGGCCAAGTTTACCTCCCTCCACAATGGCCTGAGAGACACCGATGATGTCATCTTTCCAGGCCAGTGCCAAAGTGAAAAAAAGAAAGGTTTCCTATTCAGTTAAAGTGTGAGGCCTCTGACCCAGCAATTGCCACTACTGAGTATTTACCCCAAAGATACAGATGTAGTGAAAAGAAGGGGCACATGCACCCCAAGGTTCATAGCAGCAATGTCCACAATAGCCAAACTGTGGAAAGAGCCGAGATGCCCTTCAATAGACGAATGGATAAAGAAGATGCGGTCCATATATACAATGGAATATTATTCAACCATCAGAAAACATGAATACCCACCATTTGCATCGACATGGATGAAACTGGAGGAGATTATGCTAAGTGAAATAAGTCAAGCGGAGAAAGACAATTATCATATGGTTTCACTCATATGTGGGACATGAGGAATAACATGGAGGACGTTCGGAGAAGGAAGGGAAAAATGAAGGTAATGAATGGACAGATGAAATGAAGGGAAATCAGAGGGGGAGACAAAGCAATGAAAGACTCTGGACTCCGGGAAACAAACTGAGGGTTTCAGAGGGGTGGGGGGGATGGGTGAGCCCGGTGATGGGTATTAAAGAGGGCACGTATTGTAATGAGCACTGGGTATTATACACAAGTAATGAATCATGGAACACTACATAAATAAATAAATAAATAAATAAATAATCCATGCTTGGGGAAAAAAAAAGTGTGAGCTCTCGACTGGGCATCTTGGAGGAAGCAATCTACCTCGATGTGGGCTACTTCTCTTCCTCGTCACTTGGATGGGAGGTCTCCAGCACTGTGTAGGACCAGATGTCAGGTGGAGCCTTCTCCAGCTCCAACATGCACATCCAAGGTTTAAGCCCCTGAAGTTTGTCTGGCTGGTGAGGAGGACCTGCCCTTAGTCCCTTCCAAGGACGTTCAAGGGCAGTCTTTGTTCTTACCAGTTCAGTTGTATGATCCGAAATTTATCCATAATCTGTATTCGAGAGTACTTGTCAGATTCCTTTCCAGGAATTCCTCTGAAGATAAGGCACAGTTGTAGGAAACTTTTGTAGAAGTCTCAGAGTACAGCAATAACTACTGATAAATGATTAAAGACTTAAAAATGACCTGGGTAAAGATCTGATGAGAGTTCATTATAATTGACAAAGACATTTGGTTATTTTTGTGACATACATTTTAAGATAGTGATGAGAATTACAAGCACTGCCATTATACTAGGACACATCAGATTTCCAGGAATTTTACATAATTTCTGGAACATGTATACAGACATATATAAAGAAGGCTTAGTATTACTTCTTATTTGGCAATGCTCCCCATGTAATTTAATATATCAAATAAACCTAATTAGTTTAATATCGCCCTTTTTAAAAGGAGAGAGAACAAAACACCTCAAGGTGTGTTTGAAATAACCCAAAGTTAGGTCAAGGCCAAAAAGACAATTTATTTTATTTATTTATTTTTAAGATTTTATTTATTTATTCATAAGAGACAGAGAGAGAGAGAGAGAGGCAGAGGGAGAAGCAGGCTTCCCGCTGAGCAGGGAGCCCAACACGGGGCTCGATCCCAGGACCCTGGGATCATGACCTGAGCCAAAGGCAGACGCTTAACTGACTGAGCCACCCAGGTGCCCCCAAAAAGACTATTTAGGATTTGATTTGGGGGAAGTTCATCAAAAAATATCAAAAAGGTTTTAAATCACTTGATCAAATAGAATCATAGGTCACTTTCACAATACTTAGTTATCTATTTTATCAAAGTGACAAGACTTTGCAGGCAAATACAGAAAGTTAAATACTTATAAAAAGGGGCGCCTGGGTGGCTCAGTTGTTAAGCGTCTGCCTTCGGCTCAGGTTATGTGGGATTGAGCCCCACATCGAGCCCCACATCGGGCTCCCTGCTCAGAGGGAAGCCTGCTTCTCCCTTTCCCACTCCCCCTGCTTGTGTTCCATCTCTCTCTGTCAAATAAATAAATAAATAAGTTATTTAAAAAACTGTGGTTCTTTTAACATTAAAAAGATTCAGGTTTTTTTCATTTTTTGTAATAAAAAACCCAGTAAAGGCAAAAAGAACCTTTGTGTTTCTAGGCACATTACATTAAAGGTAAAGAAAACCTTTATTTACAATGTCTTATTAAGAGCAGATCAGTAATCAAAAAAAAAAAAAAAAGAGCAGATCAACAATCTAGAAAAGTGTCCCTTTTTAAGTTTTGTTTTTTTTTTTTTTGTAATCTCTAAACCCAGCATGGGGCTCAAACCCATCACCCTGAGATCTTGAACTCATAGCCCTGAGATCAAGAATCACATGCTCTTTCCACTGAACCCCCAGGTGCCCTGAGAAAACTTTTGACAGAGAGAAAAGCCAACTTCTAATTTTCCAGCAGTGTATTTTTGATATTAAAACTCATTTTTATTTTATTTTTTTATTTTTTTAAGAGAAAGAGAGAGAGTGTGTGTGGGTGGGGGCAGAGGGAGAGGGAGAGAGAATTTTAAGCAGGCTCCATGCTCAATGTGGAGCTGGAGGCGGGGTTCGATCTCAAAACCCTGAGATCATGACCTGAGCTGAAATCAAGAGTCAGATGCTCAACTGACTGAGCCTCCCAGGCGCCCCTAAAACTCATTTTAAATAAGTTCATCTTAATCTTAGCCAGCTTGATCACACATTAAAATTCCTTTTCAAAAATTCCTTTTCCACAAATCCTCTACAACTTTCTTTTTCTTTCTGTTTTACATTCAGATTTTGTCCTATATTTTCCCTCTTTAAATACCCTCATTTTGGGACAAAATTGCTATAATTTCCATCTACAAAAATGCATTTCCATTCCTTGTAACCTCTTTTACTGAAAGCACATATCCTGCTTTTCTTGCATACAGAGATACTCATTATATCTAGTAGCTGTAATCACATGTATTAATTAGAATTCTTAACTAAGTTAAGAACCTTAACTAAGAAGTAAATAATTGTGAACTGTCTTTTACATTAACATACTCTGAACTGTCGGGTGCTTGGGTGGCTCAGTCAGTTAAGCATCTAGATCGGGTCATGATCCTAGGGTTCTGGGATTGAGTCCCAAGTCAGCTCCTTGCTCAGTGGGAAGCCTTTCTCCCTCTGCCTGCCAATCCCCCTGCTTGTGCACTCTCTCTCTCTCTGACAAATAAATAAAATCCTTTTAAAAAATACTGTGAATTTTCAGACTTATAAATACTTATTATGATTTCTAGAAACATGCTTTAAAAAAAAATTTAAGATGTATTCATTTATTTTAGAGAGAGATAGAGCAGAGCGGAAGGGCAGAGAGAGTCCCAAGCAGACTCCGCCCTGAGTGTGGAGCCCATGGGGGGCTTGATTCCACGGCCCCAAGATCATGACCTGAGCTGAAACCAAGAGTCGGATGCTTGACCAACTGTGCCACCAAGGGGCCCCTAGAAACATGTTTTTTTTTTTAATAGAAAATTTCTCAACATGGCATAAAACATGTTTACTAATAGATGCAATTATCTTTAGTTCCTCTGTAAAAGGAAGCAAAAAGAGGATAAGCCTATGTTCAATAATTAATGTATTTGGAAATGATCTAGATATTCTATGAATTTAACTTAACTCATCACTTAATTTAGCAAAACTTTAAGATTTCAGATTACCAAAAAGACCTGAGGAAGGGGTGCCTGGCAGGCTCAGTCAGTAGGGCACGCGACTCTTGTTCTCAGGGTCATGAGTTCTAGCCCCATGTTGGGTGTGGAGCCTAATTAAAAACAAGACAAAGAAGATGTTTAAAAGATTTGAGGAAACTTTTTTTTTTTTTTTAATTTAAGTAATCTCTACTCCGGGTGTGGGGCTTGAACTCACGACCCTGAGATCAAGAGTCACATGCTCTTCCCACTGAGCCAGCCTGGCGCCCCATGAGGAAACTATTTTAAAAGTTTATTTAAAGGGGCGCCTGGGTGGCTCAGTCATTAAGCGTCTGCCTTTGGCTCAGGTCATGATCTCAGGGTCCTGGGATCGAGCCCCATGTTGGGCTCCCTGCTCAGTGGGAAGCCTGCATCTTCCTCTCCCACTCTCCCTGCTTGTGTTCCCTCTCTCACTGTGTCTCTCGCTGTTAAAAAATAAATAAAATCTTAAAAAAAGAAAAAAAAGTTTATTTAAAAAATTTTTATCTTATTTACATCTATCCAATTTGTTTTTTTGTAACAATTATGTTTAGATTACCCACAAAAACTTCATGAAACATTAGATAAAATCAACCATTGTCCCAAGTTATTCTTCTTGTTGACAAATTTTGTAACAGAGATAACATGACCTTACTTGATTAGTAAACCCGGGTAGGATAAAAGTAATATATTTAATGCTAATAACTTTAAAGATATGTCTATTTTAATTAAACTAACACCCTTAATCTAGCTTTAATACCAAATATCTTCCCAGATTGCATGAACCTGAAAAGCATTTGGGTTAGTTTCTATTATATTTCTGAGATTTAGAAATATTTAATTTATAAGTGCTTATTTTTAAGCCAGTTAAATAGAAGTCTTTACAGGGGCACCTGGGTGGCTCAGTTGTTAAGCGTCTGCCTTCGGTTCAGGTCATGATCCCAGGGTTCTGGGATTGAGCCCCGCATAGAGACCTTATAGTTAATTTTTTTAGCCATGATACGGGTATGAAAATGCAAAGCCCTAGTTTATAAAAGAACAGTTGGATCCAAACTGTTTTTCTGGCAGATGGAATAAGTTAAGGTCACCTGCTCAGATGGCTAAAGATTATTCTACCAATATTTGTGGAGAAAACGCATGACTTTTCATTCATCTAAATTTCAAATGGCCTTTCTCCCTTTTGTTCTACTTCCGGTAAGAATTACCTCGGGTGAAATAGGCAAAGGGAATTAAGACTACAGACTTCCAAAGAATAAAAACAAAAAAGAAAAGAAAAGACTACAGACTTCCAGTTATAAATTTTAAAAAGAGGGGGGGAAAGAAAAAGAATTACCTCCCTGAGGTTTCTACTTTTAATATATTTTTTAAAGATTTTATTTATTTATTTGATAGAGAGAGACACAGCGGAGAGAGGGAACACAAGCAGGGGGAGTGGGAGAGGGAGAGCAGGGAGCCCGACGCGGGGCTCGATCCCAAGACCCTGGGATCATGACCTGAGCCGAAGGCAGACGCTTAACCACTGAGCCACCCAGGCGCCCCTACTTTTAATATTTTTATCTCAAAGTCCCAGGGAGAGAATTCAAATCCCTCCAAGAAGGACTTTGGTTTTTGCAAAGTCAATAATTTACAAGCCTCTTGAGACAAATAGGGGAGGTTTGGGAATTAGTAAAGAAAAAAATGAACTTTGAATTGCCTCTAGGGCTACATGTCTAGTTTTATAAAGATTTGTAAGATGCGGACAGTTGCCTTTACTCCCTCTTCTTTAGAAGGTTGTAGCCTGGGTGTGGAGGGCTGACCTAGCCATCCACCTACATTGGAATGTTTGTTTGTTTGTTTCTGGGTACATTTAGCTGAGAGAAAACAGCTTCCATCAGTTTTTCCAGGATCCCACCTGAAGGTTCTGAGCGGGTTTTTGTTTTTTCTTTTTTAATTCAATTAATTAACATATACTGTATGATTAGTTTCAGAGGTAGAGTTTAGTGATTCTTCAGTTGCAGGTAACACCCAGTCTGAGCAGGGTTTGAAGAGGAAAGAGTGTAACTGATATTTACTAGAATTTGGCAAGGTTTGGTTTTGTTTTGCTTTTTAGATTTCCCTTGGCTGTCTAAAAGAATAATGTAGCAGTTCACCAGAAAATCCCTGAGTCCCATCAGCTCTGGGAGGGGCTCACGGGCGGGGGTGGCATGCGGGGGATGGGGGGGCTCCTTTGGAGGTAGATATGGGGCTCTCTGTAAGGTCATTAACTTGGCGGATTTTTGTCTACAGTCATGTAAAGACAATTCAGACAGAGGGTAACTAGAATGAGTATTTGAGTAAAGGATAGAGGGAGGCAGTAAGAATTATGACAGTCTTCCAGTCGTTTGTAGGACTTCTGGGTCTTTTTAATTTTTTATCAGCTTTTTTGCGATGAAACTTTCAATAAAGCTATTTTTGCAATTTTGAGCCCTTTGTTTTTATGTGCACTTCTCATAGGATCTTATCTGCTTGGAACGTTCTTCACAATGGCCACTGTAATTCTAGGTTGTAATTCCCTTGAGGGCTGCTAGCAGTTTGGTAAGGCCCACATTTCTGTCCAGCCATATCCAAGCGGTAAATGGGGTGCAGCTCACATTTCCATCTGGCCTTACTTTGGGGACTCCCACCTGATGGTTACAAAGCCAAGTTCTTCAGGACACAGATCATGCTTAGTAAGAGTCTGACATTTTTATAGATATTTACAGCTTCTGGAACGGCAGTTCTTAGACATAAAATAAGCAGATGCCCTGGAAGGTGGTACACTTGACTCTCTAGAAATGAAGGATCCCACCTTCATTATTTATTTACTTATTTTTATTGTGTTGTTTGTTTTGTTTTCCAGTTTAGCCTTTGGATTTCTCAAAGCCAGATTAGTCCCTGAGAGAGATGCACCGTGGAGTTGGGGTTCCGTGGTGTTTCACGCTGTGTCACCTCATTGCACGGAAACTCTCTTGAGTTCGGCAGGTGACTTAGTGTTGATCTAACCCATTCTGTGACCAACTTGTCCTAACACAGGGATCTTTGGGTCAGGGGCACGTGCTCTAACAACTCTGAAGCGTTTGCCCCACGCCCACCAATTCCTGTGGCTTGTTGGCCTCCAAGATCCCCATTAGCAATTAGCCTTTACCTCAGGAGAACATTAACAGAAGCCAAGAGAAACCGAGGAAACAGACTGTGGACACCAGCAGTACCCAAAGAACTAGGGACTGGAAAGAGGACTGAACCAGCAGACCTCAAACAATGGGAATGCAGACTGATTCCAAACAAATGGACAACAGCTGCCAAAAGCAGCTCCCAGCATGGCATCTGAGGATAGAACCGAGGGCTGCGGTTTAGATGTCACCGCACCCCGGCCCATAGCAAGGCCCTGTGCACCACCAGCAACTCCATAGGCAGACTTGGGGACCTCAGATTGGACTTGGGGCAAGAAGTTCCAAACAACTGGGGACCTGCAGACTGAACCAAGGGCTAGGCCCTCAGGTTTCAGATGGAGCCATCTGCCAACTCAAGCTGACCCACTAAGCTCTGGACTAGAAACCAGTTGGATCCGGAGCTCATCGAAAAGAGAGCCTAGCTCCCAACTGAGAGAGACTTACCCACGGTCCTCAGAAATGGTGAGAAAGACAGTGAACTCAAAAAGGGGTTCGCAAGCACCATGCCCATCAGCGGTCTTCTTCAATCTGCAACTGCCACCAAATCTGTTAAACAACAAAAATTCAACTCCAGCAATTTAAATGATCAAATTGGCTTTATTGAACAATTCATGAATCGGGCAGCATCCCACCTAGCAAACAGAAAAAAAGCCCCGTCCAGCTATAGAAAATGAAAAGTTTGCAAAGGCAGAGAGGAAGCAGGAAAAGGAAATAATTAGCAGGGTGTATTGTTTTAGGCAAGGGAAACAGAATGGGTCTATCTGTAAATTTCCTAGTGCTGCCCAGGAAATACTAGGTTGACTGCTTAGAGGTCACATTCTTGGGAGGGGTCGAAACTGCAGTTAAGTTAGGTACTGAGTCTGGGTTTGCTGATGTGGGGCCTTAACCTAAGTAACTCCATTTTAGACCTCTGGTTTTCTTTTTAACAGGGGTGGCAGTGGCTCTCAGGGGTGCTGTGCGGACAACTGAGACGAAAGTGTGCTCAGTGCTTGGCACACAGTAAACTCATCATCATCACCACTCAGATTCCAAGGAGCCCCATCTGCAGTCTATGTGCTGAACAACTAAAGGGAGGGTCATTCACCTAGATTGTGACGTGAGCCCCCCCCCCCAACTCAGAGTTCTACCACTGGGCAGCTGCCCAGTATTCAAGAAGTGAGATGAATGCGCAAACATTTAATAAATATATCTAATGAACACAAGCATCCAACACGTATGCCAGCATGCATACATCGTAGACCTCCACATCCACAATCTACGCAGAAGTGCCCCCCACTCCCACCCCAGCCACACGGGGTCTGCCTGCTCCCTCCTCCTGCCTGCCAAATCTGCATCAGCCCTCACCTTTTCTTCAGCCCCTTTAGACTCCATCTTCATCTGCCTCCTCCTTCAGCCTAACACCCCGGAATGCCATTCCCGCCTTGTCCTCGCTGTCTCCTGTGGATCTGTCACCACGCTTTCTGCTCTTCTCTTCTGGTCTTCAGTGTGGGTAGCTTCAGTAGGGTCCTGCTGGGGAAGCCTTCGCCCCTGCTGCCTGCAACCCGCACAGCTCATGCTGGGTGGTCTTGATTGAGGCTGTGGGGCAATTTAGACCACATCTTGATGACTAACGGCCATTCTCCACAGCTGCTGCCCCGATTTCCTTCGGAACCCCCTCCCTGGCCTCCCATTTTTCTGCAAAGATGAGGCCACATCAGAAGAACACCCTCAGCCCGACTTCTCCAGTCCCTTAGAATATTGCCATAGCTTCGTCCTCTGGTTTCTGAAACAGTGGGGTCTCAAGTGTACCAGAAATCTTGCCATGTGCAACAACATGGATGGACTTTGAGGGCATTATGCTAAGTGAGATAAGTCAGACAAAGACAGACAAATACTGTATGATCTCACTTATATGTAGAATCTAAAAAAACAAGGGCGCCTGGGTGGCTCAGTTGGTTAAGCGACTGCCTTCGGCTCAGGTCATGATCCTGGAGTCCCGGGATCGAGTCCCACATCGGGCTCCCTGCTCAGCAGGGAGTCTGCTTCTCCCTCTGACCCTCCCCCCTCTCATGCTCTCTCTATCTCATTCTCTCTCTCAAATAAATAAATAAAATCTTAAAAAAAAAAAGAATCTAAAAAAACAAAAAAACCCCACAATACAAAAAAGCAAAAAACCTACCTCAAAGATATAAAGAACAGATTGGTGGTTATCACAGGTGGGGATGAGGGGTGGGCAAAATGGATGAAGGGGGTCTAAAAGGTATAAACTTCCAGTTATAAAATAAATACGTCATGGGGATGTTATATACGGCATCATGACTATAGTTAATAATACTGTATCACAGGTTTGAAAGTTGCTAGGAGAATAGCTCTTTTTTTTGTTTAAGATTTTATTTTTAAGTAATCTCTACACCCAACGTGGGGCTCGAACTCACAGCCCCAAGATCAAGGGTCGCACGCTCCACAGACTGAGCCCACCAGGTGCCCTGCAAGGAGACCAGTTCTTGAAAGGTCTCAACACAAGAAGAAAACTGTTTAACTATGTATGGTGATGGATGTTAAGTAGATTTATTGTGGTGACCATTTTGTAATATATGCAAACATGAAATCATTATGTTGTACACCTAAAACTAATATAATGTTATATGTCAATGATTTCTCAATTAAAAAAATAAAATGTGTGGGGTGCCTGGGTGGCTCAGTCGGTTAAGTGTCTGCCTTCAGCTCAGAGTCATGACCCCAGGACCCTGGGATTGAGCCCTGCATCAGGCTCCCTGCTCATCAGGGATCCTGCTTCTCCCTCTCCCTCTGCCCCTCCCCCACTCGTGCTCTCTCTCTCTCTCTCTCTCTCTCTCTCTCTCTGTCAAATAAATAAATAAAATCGTTAAAAATTTTTATTTATTGGGGCACCTGGGTGGCTCAGTGGTTAACCATCTGCCTTCGGTTCAGGTCATGATCCCAGGGTCCTGGGATCGAGCCCCGCATCAGGCTCCTGCTTAGCGGGCAGACTGCTTCTCCCTCTCCCACTCCCCCTGCTTGTGTTCCCTCTCTCGCTATGTCTCTTTCTGTCAAATAAATGAATAAAATCTTTAAAATTTTTTTATTTTTTTAAAGATTTTATTTCTTTATTTGACAGAGAGAGTGAGAGAGCACAAGCAAGGGGAGAAGCAGGCTTCCCGCTGAGCAGGAAGCCCAATGTGGGGCTCAATCCCAGGACCCTGGGATCATGACCTGAGCTGAAGGCAGACGCTTAACGGACTGAGCCATCCAGGTGCCCCCCAATTTTTTTTAATTAAAAAAAATATGCTAGAAACACCATGGAATATCATGCAGCAGTTAGAAGCAGTGGACAGGATGCCACACAGCAACAGCTCTAAGATCCTGAAAACATGCTGAGGGGAAAATAGTAAGGCAAAATGAACACAATCGCTTTTTTGTACATTTTTTTTAAATGATGGGTTTTTCTTTTTTTTTTTTTAAGATTTTATTTATTTATTTGACAGAGAGAGACACAGTGAGAGAGGGAACACAAGCAGGAGGAGTGGGAGAGGGAGAAGCAGGCTCTTCGCTGAGCAGGGAGCCCAATGCGGCGCTTGATCTCAGGACCCTGAGATCATGACCTGAGCCGAAGGCAGACGCTTAACTGACTGAGCCACCCAGGCGCCCCCAGTACTTGGTTTCTAATACCATGCTCCAGTAAATAGAACCGTGGCTTGTTGGAGAAATGTCTGATTCTAGGGCTGCTGCAGGAAAGGTACAAGATAAGTCCTCAGCATCTTGTGCCAGAAAGTAAGGAAATGCTCTAAACAAGAGCAAAAACAAAAAACACAATGATGAGAGTATGTCAAAGGTGAAGCATAATTCCCCACACCTCAAGTGGGTTGCACCTAGTGACTTCCTTCCAAAGAGGACAGTTTGGGGGTGCCTGGCTGGCTCAGTAGAGCATATGATGCTCGATCTTGGGGTCATGAGTTTGAGCCCCATGTTGGGTATAGAGATTACTTAAAAATAAAATCTTTAGGGGCGCCTGAGTGGCTCAGTCAGTTAAGCATCTGACTCTTGATTTAGGCACAGATCATGTTCTCGGGGGTCATGAGATCGAGTCCCACATCAGGTTCCGCGCTGGGTGTGAAGCCTGCTTGGGATTCCCTCCCTCCCTCTCCCTCTGCCCCTCCCCCACCGCCACCCTTTATCTCTCTCTCTCTCTCAAATAAATAAAATCTTTTTTAAAAAAGGACAGTATGAAAAGTGGGAGAAAAGAGTAACTTTATGGTAAAGAAACATGCCAAACACTACTTCAGGCAGCTGATCAAGGTCAACATCAACAGTAATAAGTCATGTTGATAGAATGTACCCTTGATGTGATGTAATGAGAATGGCATTTTATCTCTGTGGTTTCCTTCCCCAAAACCCAGGAACTCTAGTCTAATTATGAGAAAAACCTCATACAAATTCCACTTGCAGGACATTGTACAAAACACCTGCCCAGTAGTCCTCAGAATGATCAAGGTCATCAAAAATGAGGAAAGTCTGAGAAAGGGTCACAGCCAAGGGGAGCCTAAGGAAAAAAGACAGCTAAGCATAATGTGGTATCCTGGATGGGATCCTGGCACAGAAAAGGGACATTTGGTAAAAACTAAGGAAATCTGAACAAAGTATGGGTTTTAGTCAATACTAATGTATCAATATTGGCCCTTAATTGTAATAAACATACTGTATTAAGGTAAGATGTTACTTATAGGGGAAATTGGGTGTGGGGGATACAGAAATTCTCTGTACTATCTCCACAACTTTTCTGTCAATCTAAAATTATTCTAAAATAGTTTATTTTTTAAAGTATTTAAAATAGATACCTTGGAGATATTTTTCTATTGGTGCACAGAGAGCTTCTTTATGATTTTTTAAAAGATTTTATTTATTTATTTGAGAGAGAGAGAGAGTGCATGAGGAGGGGCAGGGGGGCAGGAGAGGGAGAGAATCCCAAGTTGACTCCCCACTGAGTGAGGAGCCAGATGCAGGGCTCCATCCCACAACCCTGAGATCATGACCTGAGCCAAAACCAAGAGTTGGATGCTTAACTAACTCAGCCACCCAGGTGCCCCTTCCGGATGTTTTTTCTATAGGTGCATAGGATTTCACTGTAGTGAAGTCTCATCACTGACTTATCAGCTCTTTACTGAGGGTTGTTCCCAGTCTTTGACTATTATAACCAATAGTATAATGAATGACACTACACATATGTCATTTTATGTAATGCAGCTATTTCTATAGGATAAATATCTAAAAGCGGGATATATTTTCATAAGATTTTTATTTATTTGAGAGAGAGAGAGCGAGTGAGCCCAAGCTAGGGGGAGAGGCAGAGGGAGAGGGAGAAACAGACTCACTGCTGAGCAAGGAGCCCAACTCTTAATCCCAGGACCCTGGAATCATGATCTGAGCAGAAAGCAGACACTTAACTGACTGAGCCACCCAGGCGCCCCTAAAAGTGGAATATTGAGTTAAAGAGTATATACATCAGTAATTCAGAATATACATTAAACTCCCCTCCATATAGGGGGAGTTTATACTGCAGTAAAAGAGAGTACATATTTCCCCACAGCCTCGTCAATGCGGTCTGTGGTCAAACTCTTGCATATTTCTTTTTTTTTTTTTTTAAAGATTTTATTTATTTATTTGACAGAGAAAGACACAGCGAGAGAGGGAACACAAACGGGGAGTGGGAGAGGGAGAAGCAGACTCCCTGCCGAGCAGGGAGCCCGATGCGGGACTCGATCCCGGGACTCCAGGATCATGACCTGAGCCGAAGGCAGTCGCTTAACCAACTGAGCCACCCAGGCGCCCAAACTCTTGCATATTTCTAATGTGATAGGAGAAAAATGGCTTCTCGGTGTTCTTGTACTTTGCATTTTTCTTATTGCAAGTGAAACTGAGCAAATTGTTTTGCTTGCATGTCCTTTCATTTTCTGTGAGCCGTCTCTGTATATTCTTCGTCCATTTTTATACTGGGCTTTCGCGTTTTTCCTTATAAAATTTTAGGAGCTATTTCTATTTTAGGAAGATTTGCCTTTGTCTGCCATAAGGGCTGCAAATATTCCCCTTTCCGTGTCATTTGTCTAATGCCTGCGCCACGGGCCCCACTCCTCCCCTTCCCTCTGGCAGAACGGCTTTCCTCAGGCCACCTGTCCCCTTTCAGAGCCCCAGCCCAAAGCCCTAGTTCCTCATTCTTCCTGGTGACCTCTGACTCTTGGTGACATCTGGCTCTATACTGAAGACTCTTCTTGTGTGTAAATAACTTTTACTGTGTCCTTTGTCTGGCTAGAGGGACGCCTGGGTGGCTCAGTCGTTAAGCGTCTGCCTTCAGCTCAGGCCATGATCCCAGGGTCCTGGGATGGAGTCCTGCACGGGGCTCCTTGCTCAGCGGGGAGCCTGCCTCTCCCTCTGCCTCTCCCCCTGCTTGTGCTCTCAATCTCTCTTTTTCTCTGACAAATAAATAAATAAAATCTTAAAAAAAAAAAAAAAAAAAGAACATGGAAAATAGAGAAAAGCATTCAGAGGAAAACCAACATTCACCTGCGAGTCCACCTCCCAGGATAACCACCTCCTGCTTCTCAAGGCCTCTGTGTGTGTATTTATTTATAAAGAAACTTCTTGAATCTATCCAGTCCCTTTGGGAACTGATGATCACTACGCTTACACACCTCTCGGATTTCTTCATGTGCTTATTTTGTCTCCACTGGCAGGTAAACTGGAGGCACCGGGTAGGAACTGCCCCTCCTGCCCATCCCCACCTCAGCGACCTTCTCTCCCCTGGACTCCCCCCGCCCCACATTTCCCTGCCCTGCCCAAGCCTAACCGCTGCCCGCACGCCTGCCAGAGACGTCAGGCTCTACGTCTCATGGGTCTTCAGAAGCACCTTCACCTTGTTGGAAACTTGGGCTCATCAACCCAAACCCCGGAAAGATCCCGCTTTCCAGTCAGAACAGCCAAGCCTCGGGGCGCCTGGGTGGCTCAGTCGGTTAAGCGACTGCCTTCGGCTCGGGTCATGATCCTGGAGTCCCGGGATCGAGTCCCGCATTGGGCTCCCTGCTCCGCGGGGAGTCTGCTTCTCCCTCTGACCCTCTCCCTCTCATGCTCTCTGTCTCTCATTCTCTCTCTCTCAAAAAAAAAAAAAAATACATGGTGGGGTGGGGCGCCTGGGTGGCTCAGTTGGTTGGGCGACTGCCTTCGGCTCAGGTCATGATCCTGGAGTCCCGGGATCGAGTCCCGCATTGGGCTCCCTGCTCGGCGGGGAGTCTGCTTCTCCCTCTGACCCTCCCCCCTCTCATGTGCTCTCTCTCTCTCTCTCTCAAATAAATAAGTAAAATCTTTAAAAAAAAAAAAAAGAAAGAAAGAACAGCCAAGCCTCGCCCAAGCATTGTTTCCAGCCCACGCCCTGCAAGCACCAAAGGGTTCCTGAAGTCACCCCACTGTTTGGCCTCACCTGGACTTTGCTCCCCCTCTCTCTCCTGCAGGTCTCCCACGAGACTGTCTGTCACACTCTGCCCATCCTCTGGCCCCAGAGCACCGTCCCCCTCAGCCTTTTCCTCGCCATCCATCCTTCTCTGAAGCCCCATCCCCCACCCCCCTACACACACACACACACACACACACACACACACACACCCTACACCACCCCTGCCACTCCTTCTCCAGGTCGGTCCTGACGGAGGCCGCCTCTGAGAAGTTCCACACACACCCCACCCCCAGGCCCTGTGCTGGCCGGTGCCGCTGACCCCCAGGGTACCAGGCACTTTCCCTTGCAGAACAATCCATCCTCTCTCCCTATTGTGATTTCCTGTTTACTCCTCTGTCTCCCCTACAGATACGCCGCGGCAGGGCTGTCTTTCACTGACGTATTTCAAGTGCAGGCGCTGGAACACTAACTATGTTTGTTGACTAGGGAAAGAACGGGTTTCCCAGCTAACGTGATCACTCCCCATTTTAAGCGTTGAAAGCTTTCCACCGAGGGTGCCTCCTGTAGGGCCAAGCTGGGCCCGTTGGAATTGAAACCCTCTTGGGTCTGATGTGCAAACTCCTCTCCCTCCACTGTCTAACTACCACTCTTTTCGGACTCTTACAGAGGTCCTCTCTGAACCTCAGTTTTTTCATCTGTCTAGAGAAGAGAACACTAAGGGGAAAATTATAAGGACCACATACATGAATCATAATACTTTGTAAATGGCAATGGGATAAATGAAGTTGAAATGTGGGTACGTTATTAAAAAAAACAGTGCTACCTTTCACTGAGCATGTTTTCTATACCAGGCACCGTTCTAATATCTCACTGGTATTAATGCCTTTTCATCCTAAATCAGCTCCATTTCAAAGAAAGGTAAACTGAGGCACAGAGCAGTTAATGATTCATTTGCCTAAGATTCCACATTGGAGGTAGAAGAGCTGGGATTTGAACCCCGGGCAGAGCCTACTTGCTTAACCACCACCCCATGTTGCGTCTCTATTAAATAATATATAATATATTAGTATTATTTGGTCAGAGAGCTGCCCTCTTCAAATAAAACTGATCCAATCACACAACCGCCCTCTCCTGGGATGATTCTCACTCTAATGGTAATTCTGTAGGTAGAGTTTTTTGTTCATACTTATTTATCTATCCCAAGAATGGAAACATGTTTAAAATGTAGAAAAGAGGGGGCGCCTGGGTGGCTCAGTTGGTTAAGCGACTACCTTCAGCTCAGGTCATGATCCTGGAGTCCCGGGATCGAGTCCCGCATCGGGCTCCCGGCTCGGCGGGGAGTCTGCTTCTCCCTCTGACCCTCCCCCCTCTCATGTGCTCTCTCTCTCTCTCTCTCAAATAAATAAATAAAATCTTTAAAAATAAATAAAAAAAATAAATAAATAAAATGTAGAAAAGAACCATGCCCATATTTTCTGTTCTTCGACATTTGCGTAATGAGCGTCAAAGAGAATAAATAGCCCTCAGCTGAACTGCACAGAGTTTACCGGCATCTGTTTTGCCATGACTTACATGGAGTTACCTTCAGTGGTACTGAAGATGATATCCCCCAAACCCACCGCTGCACGTCTTCCAAGCACCTTTAGGTTGAGTTTCCAGTCCCTTCCCTCATATTTTCAGAATTTCCTCACCAAGAGAGGGATGGGGACAAGGGAGGGGAAGGAAGAGGCCAGCCTGGGTGGGGGCTCTCCACTTGGATTCACAAGGGGCAGGAGAAGAGAGATAAAGGTTTGGTGGCCACTGATAGTCCTTCTGGGTCTGTGGCTCAGGGCACAGGCTGTGCTCCCCTGGATTGCCATGGGGGTGACGTGGCAAGGTCACCTCCACATAGGTTTCCCCTAGTCTCCCTCCTTTGCCTGTCCCATTGCCACTCCCCTGATGTCGGCCTTATCCCTGGCACAAAGCCCCAACTCCTGCCTATGGTTGCCACGGAACGGAGGGAGGGCAGAAAGGGACCATTTCTGGATACCCAAGGAGAAACAGAGCGTAGAAAAGAGGACGCCTCCCCTCCCCCCACCAAAGAACAGCTGGAAGCAAGAGGCCTGCCTCCTAGCGCCTGTTCCCTAACTGCCAGCCCACACTGCCTTTACTTCTGAGGATCCAGAAATTTGTGGGAGGCAGGGAGGGAAAGAGAAAGAAAAAGGTGAAGAGAGTTAGGGAGATCCAGAGAAAAAGGGTAAGAGGTTAGAGAGACCAACACAGGCATATCTTAGAGATACTGTTGGTTCAGTTCCAGACCACTAGAACAAAGCACATATTGCAATAAAGTGAGTCAGATTAATTTTTTGGCTTCCCAGTGCGTATAAAAGTTATGTTTGCACTATACTGTAGTCTCGTGAGAGTGCAAGAGCATTATGTCTAAAAAACCAATGTGCATATCTTCATTAAAAATTACTTAATTTTTTTAAGATTTTATATATTTGAGAGAGAGAGCCTGAGCATGGGCGGGGCGGGGGGCAGAGGGAGAGGGAGAAGGAAGCCCCATGGGGGCTTGATCCCAGGACCCTGGGATCATGACCTTAGCCAAAGGCAGCCGCTTAACCGACTGAGCCACCCAGGCGCCCCTAAAACTACTTTATTGCCAAAAAGTGCTAACCAGGGACGCCTGGGTGGCTCAGTCATTAAGTGTCTGCCTTCCACTGGGGTCATGATCCCAGGGTCCTGGGATTGAGCCCCGCATAGGGCTCCCTGCTCAGCGGGAAGCCTGCTTTTCCCTCTCCCACTCCCCCTGCTTGTGTTCCCTCTCTCGCTGTGTCTCTCTCTGTCAGATAAATAAATAAAATCTTTAAAAATATATATATAAGAATTTCTAAAAAAAAAAAAAAAACCTAAAAAAGTGCTAACCATCATCTGAGCTTTCAGTGAGTCGTAATGTTTTTGCTGGAGGAGGGTCCTGCCTCCATGTTGTGGGCTGCTGACTGATGGGGTGGGGGTGGCTGAGGGTTGGGGTGGCTGTGGCAGTTTCTTTTCTTTTCTTTTCTCTTCTCTTCAAGATTTTATTTATTTATTTGAGAGAGAGCGAACATGAGCAAGGGGAGGGGCAGAGGCAGAGGGAGAAGCAGGCTCCCCGCTGAGTGCAGAGCCCCTCAATCCCAGGACCCAGAAATCAGACACTTAACCCACTGAGCCACCCAGGTGCCCCTGAGGCAGTTTCTTAAAAGAAGACAACAGTATGGTGATGGGTATTAAAGAGGGCACGTTTTGCATGGAGCACTGGGTATTATGCACAAACAATGAATCATGGAACACTACATCTAAAACTAATGATGTAATGTATGGTGATTAACATAACAATAAAAAATAATTTAAAAAAAGAAGACAGTAAAGGGGCGCCTGGGTGGCTCAGTGGTTAAGCGTCTGCTTTTGGCTCAGGTCATGATCCCAGGGTCCTGGGATCGAGCCCCGCATCGGGCTCCCTGCTCTGCGGGAAGCCTGCTTCTCCTTCTCCCACTCCGCCTGCTTGTGTTCCTGCTCTCGCTGTGTCTGTCTCTGTCAAATAAATAAATAAAATCTTAAAAAAAAAAACTTAAAAAAAAAAGGGAGACAACGGTAAAAATTGCCACATCGAGTGAGTCTTCCTTCCACGAATGATTTCTCTGCAGCACGTGATAGCATTTTACCCACAACGGAACTTCTTTCTGGAGTCACTCCTCTCACATCCTGTTGCTGCTTTCTCAACTATGTTTTTGGAATATTCTAAATCCTTTGTGGTCATTTCCACAATCTGCACAGCATCTTTACCAGGAGCAGTTTCCATCTCAAGAAACCACTTTCTGTGCTCATCCATAAGAAGCAACTGCTCATTTGTTCAAGTTTGGTCATGAGAGAGCAGCAAGTCCCATCTTCAGGCTCCACTTCTGATTCTAGTTCTCTTGCTGTTTCCACCCCGTCTGCTGTTACTTCCTCCCTTGAAATCTTGAACCCCTCAAAGTCATCCATGAGGGTTGGAATCAAATTCTTCCAAACTCCTATTAATGTTGATTTTTTTTTAAAGATTTTATTTATTTATTTGACAGAGAGAGACACAGCGAGAGAGGGAACACAAGCAGGGGGAGTGGGAGAGGGAGAAGCAGGCCTCCCACAGAGCAGGGAGCCCAATGCGGGGCTCGATCCCAGGACCCCGGGATCATGACCTGAGCCGAAGGCAGATGCTTAACAACTGAGCCACCCAGGCGCCCCTAATGTTGATTTTTTAAAAGATTTTATTTATTTATTTGAGAGAGAGAACACGAGAGAGAGAGAGGGAGAGAGAGAGCGTGCAGGAGTTGTGGGGAAGGGCAGAAGGAGAGGGAGAAGCAGACTCCCTGCTGAGCAGGGAACCTGATGCGGGCCTCGATTCCAGGACCCTGGGACCATGACCTGAGCCGAAGGCAGATGCTTAACCGACTAGCCACCCAGTTGCCCCTGATTTCTTTTTTCGTTCATGAATTTGCATGTCCTCCTTGCTCAGGGGCCATGCTAATCTCTGTATCGTTCCAATTTTAGTGTATGTGCTGTTGAAACAAGCACCTGTTTATGTTGCTATTTGACCTCTTCCCATGAATCACAGATGTTCTTAATGGCATCTAGAATGGTGAGTCCAGGGGGCACCTGGATGGATCAGTTGGTAGAGCATGTGATCTCAGGATTGTGAGTTCAAGCCCCATGTTGGGTATAGAGATTACTTAAGGAATTGAAAGAAAGAAAAAAAAGAAAGAAAGAAAGAAAGAAAGAAAGAAAGAAAGAAAGAAAGAAAGAAAGGAAGGAAGGAAGCAGGGAAGGAAGGAAGAAAGAAAGGTGAATGCTTACCAGAGATTTTCAACTTACTCTGTCCAGATCCATCAGAGGAATCACAATCCATGACAACTATAGCTTTGTGAAATGTATTTCTTAAATACTAAGACTTGAAAGTTAGAGTGACTCTTTGATCCAGGG
Organism: Neomonachus schauinslandi; assembly: GCF_002201575.2. Taxonomy (NCBI): domain Eukaryota; kingdom Metazoa; phylum Chordata; class Mammalia; order Carnivora; family Phocidae; genus Neomonachus; species Neomonachus schauinslandi. Next base: position 106,108,498 of record NC_058410.1, on the reverse strand, counting down.
GCTTCAGAGTGGATGTTGTGTTAGCAAGCATGAAGACATTAACTTTGTCCATCTCTATCAGAGCTCCTGAGTGACCAGGTGCCTTGGCAATGAGCAGTACCATTTTAAAAGGAATCTTTTTTCCTGAGCGGTAGGTCTCAACAGTGGGCTTAAAATATTCACAATATTAAACTGTATTTAAACAGATGTGCTGTCATCCAGGCTTTGTTCCATTTATAGAGCAGAGCCAGCAGAATTCTGAAGGGTCCTAGAATTTTCGGAAGAGTAAATAAGCATTGGCTTCACCCTGAAGTCACCAGCTGCATTAGCCCCTAACAAGGGAGTCAACCTGTCCTTTGGAGCTTTGAAGCCAGGCATGGACTTCGCCTCTCTAGTTATGAAAGTCCTAGATGGCATCTTCTTCCAATAAAAGGCTGTTTCGTCTACACTGAAAATCTCTTGGGGCACCTGGGTAGCTCAGTCAGTGGGGCACCTAGCTCTTGGTTTCAGCCCAGGTCATGATCTCGGGTTTGTGGGATTGAGCCCCGTGTCGGGTTCCCCACTTGGCTCAGTCTGCTTGGGATTCTCTCTCTCCCTCTCCCTTTGCCCCTCCTGCTCCTGCTCTCTCAAATAAATAAATAAAACCTTAAAAAGGGGGGTGCCTGGGTGGCTCAGTTGTTAAGCGGCTGCCTTCGGCTCAGGTCATGATCCCAGAGTCCTGGGATCGAGCCCCACTTCGGCCTCCCTGCTCAGTGGGAAGCCTGCTTCTCCCTCTCCCACTCCCCCTGCTTGTGTTCCCTCTCTCACCGAGTCTCTCTCTGTCAAATAAATAAATAAAACCTTAAAAAAAAAAAAACGCAAAGTGGTTTAAAAAAAATTTTTTTAAAAAAGTACTTTATTTATTTATTATTATTTTTTTAAGATTTTATTTATTCATTTGAGAGAGAGGATGAAAGGAGAGAGAGAGAGCACATGAGAGGGGGGAGGGTCAGAGGGAGAAGCAGATCCCCCGCTGAGCAGGGAACCCGATGTGGGACTCGATCCCGGGACTCCAGGATCATGACCTGAGCCAAAGGCAGTCACTTAACCAACTGAGCCACCCAGGTGCCCTAAAAGTACTTTATTTATGATTGATACTAAATCTTTTTCAGTTATGTGGATTGCAAAAGTCCTCCCCAGTCTGTGAGGGACTGCCTTCTCACTTTGTTTTTAGTGTCTTTTGTTAATTGAAAGTTTTTGAATTAGCTGGGTGATTGAAGCCCGGTGATTGATACATGGGGGTTTGTTACACTATTATCTCTACTTTTATGTAATTTTGAAAATGACCATAACAAAAAGTTTATAAAAATCCATGAAACAGATAATCCTCTACTATCTCAAATTCCTAAAGATCAGCTCCTATATTGTATAGTTTTGCTTTCAGATCTCTAATGCCACTGGAATATATTTGTTTGTTTGTTTTTAAAGATTTTATTTTTGAGTAATCTCTACACCCAGTGTGGGGCTTGAACTCACCATCCTGAGATCAAGAGTTACATGCTCTACCAACTGAGCCAGCCAGGCGCCCCATACATTTATAGTTGGTACGCCAGAGGATCAAAATTTACCTTCCCTCTCATGGATGGCCAACTGTCCCAGCCCCATTTCCGACCCTGTATTCTGAACCTGTCCCTCCTCTTCTGACCAGAAACTCCCTCTTCTGCCCTATATATTCTTGGGTCTGTTTCTAAATTCTCTATTCTGAAAAAAAATTTTAAATAAAAATGAGTTCTCTATTTTGTTCCTTAGTCACTGTGTCTATTTTTGCATTTTGCCACACCATTGTAATTCTCATATTAATAGATTGGCCACACTTGGTATTATCTCTTCTTTTTCTTCTCAGATTGACTTGGCTGGGGCACCTGGGTGGCTCAGTAGGTTAAGTGTCTGCTTTCTCGGGTACTGAGATTGAACCCCATATGGGGCTCCCTGCCCAGCAGGGAGCCTGCTTTTCCCTCTGCCCCTCCCCCCTGCTTGTGTGTACGTGCACGCTCTCTCTCTCTCTGTCAAATAAATATTTATTTGACAGAGAGAGAGAGAGCACAGAGAGAGGGAAGGAGAAGCAGTTTCCCCACCGGGCAGGGAGCCCAATGCGGGACTTGATCCCAGGACCCCGAGATCGTGACCTGAGCTGAAGGCAGACGTTTAACCAACTGAGGCACCCAGGCACCCCAAATAAATAAAATCTTAAAATCTTAAAAAAAAAAAAAAAAGATTGACTTGGCTATTCTTGGTCTTTTTTTCTTCCATATAAATTTTTTGATCACCTTACTCGATTCCAGAAAGGGAAAAATCAATACTGTTGGGATCTTAATTGGAGTCACATTGAATTCCCAGATTAATTTGAGGGAGAACTAACATTTGTATAACATGATGTTTTCCTGACCATTATTACCTTGGCACATTAATCCATATATTTAGGTCTTCTTTTTTGGTCTCTTGGTAAAAACTGTGTTTGCTTTCGCCACTAGGGTCTTGCTCAGTCCTTGTTAGATTTACTCCTGCGGTTTGCGGGTTTTGCCCCTCTCCCTCCCCGTGTCAGATATGCCAGGCATGTCCTTCCTCACCTCCTGCTCCTGCCTCTTGGTCCACACCCCTCCTTCCCACTGTCCAGAAAGCAGCTGCCCTGCCCCAACAGCTGACTTTCCTGTGAGGCCAGTGTGAGTAGAGCTCACACTTCCCCCCTCAGGTCCTACCAGCTGAGTCTGAGGAGAGCGACAGTTGTTTTGGTGGGGACAATGGGCTGCATTCTGTACCAGCTCCTCTCTGGGCCCCCTTCTCCCTGGCCACAGCAACTGTTCTTGGAGATAGGGTAGGGCCCCACCTGTCAGCTCTAATTACTCTCCAGACGACACCCAACTCCCTGGCTCATTTCTTCATGCTTGGTTGACAAGTCTAGTATGTGTTCTCCTACCCAGTTGCCTGTTTATCATTGCCTGGAATTGGTGGGCAGAGGAACGGTGGTCATGGGTATGGGACTGTTCCTCCCAAGGCCATGATCTCTCACCTCGGAGGAGCCGCAAGTTCCCAAAATGTTCTCTGAGTTGTCACCACATCCAGGCCTCGAATCCTCACGACAGCTCCACTCAGATAGTTGAGCCAAGAGGAGCTGTGATAGGGAACAGGGCTGAACTCCCGATTCCAGGCTAGTGTTCTGCCCTTCCCCACCAACACTTCCTACCCCTGGCTGGCCTCCACACCTGCCCCTCAGCACCCGCGCCCTTTTTTATTTTTTAAAGATTTTATTTATTTATTTGACAGAGAGAGAGAGACAGCGAGAGAGGGAACACAAGCAGGGGGAGTGGGAGAGGGACAAGCAGGCTTCCCGCCGAGCAGGGAGCCCGATGCGGGGCTCTATCCCAGGACCCTGGGACCATGACCTGAGCTGAAGGCAGACGCCTAACCATCTGAGCCACCCAGACACCCCAGCACCCCTACCCTTGATGAGGCCTCCCTGGCTTCTTTTGAGAACTTTGTTCAGGGATCAGCACTGGCCTGGAGCCCTTCCCATTTGTGGGAAGTTGAGGGCAGTGTTGATCCCTGAGAGGGGACAACAGGACAGTGAAACCTGACAGAGCCAGCAGCCGCAAGGGGACCCAGGCCTCCAACGATTTTTCCAGCTTTCGCTGAGGCCCCGCATCCACTTGCAAGGGCTGGTCATGAGCATCAGGGTGCCTCACAGCAGGCCTTCGAGGAGCAGCCAATCGGGCTGGCCTCAGACATAGGGTGTACTGAGAGGTAAAACCCAAACGATGAAAGGAGGGAGACTCTTTGTCTACTGGACACCTTCTAGGAGCTAGCCCTGGACCTAGTATTCTCCCATGTCTTGATCCTGTTAGAGGCAGGAGTTATGGTAATTCCCACGTTAGAGAAGAGGGCCACCAGACAGCACAGCTCCTAGAAGGTGTTACTCCTTTTTTTTTTTTTTTAAAGATTTTATTTATTTATTTATTTGACAGAGAGAGAGACACAGGGAGAGAGGGAACACAAGCAGGGGGAGTGGGAGAGGGAGAAGCAGCCTTCCCGCTGAGCAGGGAGCCCCATGCAGGGCTCCATCCCAGGACCCCAGGATCATGACCTGAGCTGAAGGCAGATGCTCAACAACTGGGCCACCCAGCGCCCCTAGAAGGTGTTATTCCTATCCCCACTTGTGCAGTGAACAGTCTGCTTATGGGGCGCCTGGGTGGCTCAGTCGGTTAAGCATCTGCCTTCGGCTCTGGTCGTGGTCCCAGGGTCCTGGGATCGAGCCCTGCATTGCATCATGTCCTGCCGGGGGGGGCTGCTTCTCCCTCTCCCTCTGCTCCTCTCCCCCCAGCTCATGCTCTGTCTCTTAAATAAATAAAATCTTTAAAAAACCCAATCTGCTCAAGGCATCCCTAGAGCCCTGACAGAGGGGCCCAAAGCCAGCCTGTGAACCCATTCTTTACCTCGTGGCCGGGGAAGACATGCAGCTGAGTGTTGTGGACCCCTGGATGGGGACAAGCAGAAAGGGGTGGGAGAAGCAGGAGGCCCAGTGCTCCAGGGTCCCGCAAGAACCCATTGGCTATACGGAGTGCCTGGCTGGTTCAGTGGGTGGAGCACGACTTAATCTTGGGCCTGTGAGTTTAAGTCCCACATTGGGTGTAGAGATTGCTTGGGGAAAAAAAAAAAAGCCCGCAACAAAACCATTAGCTATATTGCAACTCTCACCCCCAGGCCTGGTCTCCCCAGCTGCCTTTCTGGCACCCTATCTGCTGACTCTGGTCTTATCTGTTCCTCCGTGCCTTGCACAGGCCTGGCACACGCTTGCTTGCGCTCCAAGGCTTGTTGTTGACATGAATGGCCCAATTAATGGAAGCCTAATTAGGGGGGCGGGGGGGGGCTCTCCAGAATGCTCCTGGACGGCCCTGAGGGTCTGGGAAGAGGACCAGGGAGGAGGATTGCAGGGGTGACTTACTGTCCAGTTCACAGGCCTCAACTTCACGAGTTGGCACTGAGATCCCTTTTTTTTTTTTTAATTGACTTTAAGGAACAGGAGGTTTGGCGGATTTCCTCAAAGTTGCTGGCCTCTCCCCAGCAGCAGGGGGTGGGGGGTAGAGGTCAGGGTGGTGCAGGCAGGATCCATTACACAGGCTAAATCAGGAACTAGAAGGAATTGCTCTGTGGTAGCTCTCTTGCCAGAGAGGATGATTATCTTTCCAGGAAAGGCTGAGGAAATCCTTAGCAGAGCCCTTGGTTTTCTACCTTGGAGAAAATGTCTGGGGCAGGCTGATGGGTGTGGGGAAGGATTAACCCAGGTGAGGGTGGGGAGGAGGTGGACAGGGGCGTTGCAGGGTAGAGAGTAAGCTACGACCAGCCCGAGGTTGTGGCAGTTAGCTCCCCCCCCCACCCCGCACCTCTACCCGCACCCCCTGCCCGGGTTTCCCCATTGTTACCAGAGACAACATCCTGTTTCTCTTACTTGCCTCACTGGCCCAGGCCCTGGATCCCCTCACTCTGCTGGGGTGGGGGTGAGGGGATGGGGGATGGGGCTGGCTCCAGGTCTAGGGTCCAAGGACCTTACAGCTGGGGAAACTGAGGTTGGGGGGGGGTGACTTGAGGTCGCAGCAGTGGCTTATGTGGGCCAGTGCTTGGTTGGGACCCCAGGGTTCCCTCAAAATTACACACTTCAGAGGGGCCCAGAGGGAACCATCGAGTCTGACTTCTTCTCCCTTGGGTTCATGAGGTCGGTTCCCCCCTGTCCAAAAGGCTCTCTCAGCAGTGGGATTCTCACATCCGAGGAGTGTATTCAGATCGATGGAGCTCTGGGGTTCTCCAGCACAGGGTGTGGACGAGCAGGCCTGAGGTTGGGTCCCATCACAGAGCCTCTAGTGATTTAGTCTTTTTTAAGATTTTATTTATTTATCTATTTGTCAGAGAGAGGGAGCGCACAAGCAGGGGGAGCGGCAGGCAGAAGGAGAAGCAGGCTCCCCGCTGAGCAGGGAGCCCGATGTGTGGGACTTGATCCCAGGACCTGGGGATCATGACCTGAGCCGAAGGCAGACGCTGAACCCACTGAGCCACCCAGGTGTCCCCTCTACTGATTTATTCTTACATTGTTTATTGCCGAGCACTGAGGACACAGCAGCAGATAAAAGAGAGGTGAATTCCTACATTCTTGTGGGGGAGCAGATAATCAACAAGATAAGGAAGTAAAATAAAATATATAGCATTACGGATAATGATTCGCTGTGGAGAGAAGTAAAACAGAGGTTTGGATAGAGAGGAGACAGAGGGGATGGGGTGGAGGAGTGTACTTTTATTTTATTTTTTATTTTTTTAATTTTTTTTTAAAGATTTTTATTTATTTATTTGAGAGAGAGAGAATGAGAGACAGAGAGCACGAGAAGGAAGAGCGCAGAGGGAGAAGCAGACCCCCTGCCGAGCAGGAAGCCCGATGCGGGACTCGATCCCGGGACTCCAGGATCATGACCTGAGCCGAAGGCAGTCGCTCAACCAACTGAGCCACCCAGGCGCCCAGGAGTGTACTTTTAAATAGAATGGATAGGGACGCCTGGGTGGCTCAGCCGGTTAACCGTCTGCCTTCGGCTCAGGTCATGATCCCAGGATCCTGGGATCGAGTCCCGCATCGGGCTCCTTGCTCAGCGGGGAGCCTGCTTCTCCCTCTCCCACTCCCCCTGCTTGTGCTCTCTCTCTCTCTCTGACAAATAAATAAAATCTTTAAAAATAAATAAATAAATAAATAGAATGGATAGGTAGCATATGGGCAAAAACTTGGAGGTGAGAGATAGAGCGAGATAGATACCTGGAGAAAGAGCCTTGTGCAAAGGAGCAACAATAGGTGCAAAGGCCCTGAGGTAGAAAATACATCTGGCACAGTTAAGGAAAAGCAAGGAAGCCAGTGTGGCTGGAGCAGAACGACAGAGACAAGGATAGAAGTTGAGTCAGAAAGCTAGGGGAGGTCAGACCACCCAAGGCCTTGTAGGTCACAATGAAAGCCTCTGGCTTTAACTCTGAGGGAGGTGGGAGCCCCTGGACAGTTTGTGCAGAAAGAAGACAGGATCTGATTCATGTTTTAGAAAGATCATTCTGGTCTCTGTATGGAAAAGAGAAACAGGAACACCAGTTAGCAGGCTACTACAATAATTCAGGTGAGAAATGATGAATGCTCAGACAAAGGGTAGTCATGACGACATCAGTGAGGTGGTGAGATTCTGAATATTTTGAAAGTAGAGCTACCAGGATTTACTAATACGGGTAGTGAACTGTGATGGGAAGAGAGAAGTCAAGATAACGTCCAAGATTTTGGCCAGAGGAACTAGAAAGTGGCAGTTGCCACTTACAGAGGTGGGAAGGCCTGAGGGAAGGGCAGGTCTGGGGGGAGATCAGGCCATTTATCTGCTGTATGACTTTGGGTAAGTTGCTTAAACACTCTGAACCTCAGTTTCCTCATCTTTACAATGGTTATAATAATGGCAATCCTGCAGAGTGGAGGTAAGAGCTGAGTGAGATCATGAATTCACAGGATTGGCCCATATGTGGACTCAGTATATGTCCCACCCATGGCCTGGGGATGGCCCTGCGGCCAACACGTGGGCTGGGGAAGCACCCCGAAGGAGAGGAGCACTATGTCAGTAAATCTGTGCTCTAGCTCCTCTCCCCTGCGTCCTCCAGGCACAAGTGGGCCGGGCATTTTTGATATTTACGTTTTCTTTCTTCAAGGTCTTTGACAGTTTTAGAGATGGTGATGGTACTGATGGAGGCTGGTGGTGGAATGAGGATCACTGATACTCCCGAGGCTGTGAAGCTTACAAAATACTTTCATGGCCATTATCTCTTCTGAGTCCAGAAAGGCAAAAAGTAGACCCATTTTAGGAAGTAGGAGGATGAGGTATTTAAAAACAAAACAAACCCAGGCTGTCTCTGTATCAGGCTATCTCATGGAACTTCACTTAATCTTGGGGGGAAAGTGGGCAACGAGGGTCCTTAAGTGGGTCTCCCTCTTCCTGTCCTGAGTGGGAGTGCCACCCCACTGTGTCCAACTCAGCCCAGCTACCTGATGGACTGTGACCCCACTCCTCTACCCGCCGGAGACAGCCCACAAGTGCTTGCCCACGTCCTATTCTCCCTGTGTGGGTCACTCTCTGCTGGTGTGTCTAGGCCGCAGTCTTCCTGCTTCTGAGATTTGGGCAAGTGGGTCTCTCACATTGTTCCATTCCCGTTACCCCTGCCAGTTAACTCCCAGTTACTGAGTTAACAGAGGATGGGACTGGAGACCAGAGGAATCAATGTGCCTGAGTCACACCATTAGAAAGTGCAGCCTGGGTTCTACAACCAGCAGAAAGAATTCCTGCATCTGTTCCTTCCACTTCTTCTAGCCCAGGAGCCTCCTCCCCTCAATATACCAGGTGCCAGAACACAGCTGTCTCTTCGTGGCTCCCCCCACCCAGGCAAGCTGTCCTAGGGTGGGGCTGAGCTTGGTGGGGCAGCCGGGTAGGGGCCAGTGAGGCTGTGCCCCTGCAGGCAAATCCAGCCAGAGATTCACTCCGAGCAACAGTTCTGACTGGTGAGAGCGGCTGCTGACCGGTGGGTGTGGGGGATTGGGAGGGTCGGAAGTGTCAGGTCAGGGTGGATCAAGGGGCCTCAGAAGAAAACTTAGAATTGCCTGGGGAAGAACTCCTGCTGGATTGAGAGGAGTTGGGGAATGCCAGGGAGCCTGAGGGTGTGAATGGGGTGAGGTGGGGGGGGGAGATCTAGGGAACAGTAGGAGCCCCTGGAGGCTGGGAAGGGCAAACCGTAAGTCCTAGCCCCAGCTTTATTTTTGCCTTGGCGTCTTCATCTGCGCTACGGTAAGAACCCTCCTGCCCCAGCTACCTTGCCAAGAGAAAGGGCTTCTGGAAAGCAAAAATGACCCATAAACTGAGGTGTGGGGGGGGGAGCATAAGGGTAGAAACTGAGGCGGAGGGGGGAAGCCTGCCCACCCCGAGTGTTTGCCAGGTGAGGATGGAGCAGGAAAGGGGCAAGCCTAGAGCCTGGATTGCCTCCACAGTCCCGGACCCAGCCATGCCGGTCCCACTGCTCCCGTTACTGCTGCGAACGCTGGCGGGCCGCCTGCTTCTGCCTGCCGCCCGCCTGGCCCGCCGGCACCTCCTGCCCCTGCTGCGCCGACTGGCCCGCCGCCTAGGCTCGCAGGATGTTCGAGACGCTTTGCTGGGCTGTGTGTTGTTCGTCCTCAGCCAGAGACGCCCGCCCGACGCTGAGGAGGCCTCCAGAGCGGCCGGCCAGGAGAGGAGGGAGAGGCTAGCTCCCCCCAAATGAGGCCGCGGTCCCTGATATTGGCTGTGTCATCGAAAGCCTTTCTTCTGGACTATGACAGTCCTGGCACCATCACTGAGCGCAGCCTACCCAGTGTGCGGAAGACACGGTGGGGGACTGAACACAAGAAGGGTCTGACCAGGACGCCTCCCCTCTCCCAACAGGAAGACTGGAAGGATGCCCAGCATCGAGCAGAAAACTGATCATTACCCCTGCCTGAATTCCTCCTCCCAAGACCCCTTTTTCCTAATCACATCTGGCTCCAGGGAAGGGAGGAAGTGACTCTCCTCCCCTACCCCCAAACGGTGACATGAGGTCCAGTGAGGGACATTGCTTACCCAGGGACAACTGACAATTTACCTGAGAGGCGAGATTTTAACCCAGACGGTCTGTCTTCCAGACTCAGGATTTACCTTAAAAGAATAGGACCTTGGTTCCCTAGGGAGTCAGTCTTGCCCCAAAGCCCAGCATGCTGCAGGTGCTCAATAAACATTTGTTGATTTGAGTTCTTGGGACGCCATTTAAAGTCGTGTCACCCACGCAGCTCCTACGCTCCTACGCAGAGAGAGAGAGCCTAATGTGGCCAGGGGGTGGGGGTGGGGGTGCGGGTGGGGTGGGGACGGGGGTGGGGAAACCACTCAAGGGTTCCTTTTGCTTCCTATCCCATTGTCCCGCAGTCCTCATCTCCTGGAGGTTGTTTCCCTTGTGTAACTTCAGTCAGTATGTCAAACTGTGACCCAGCAGTCTTGGGTCCGATTTGGAGGTCTGGCTGGCCAGCTCAAGGTAAGGAGGAAAACGTCACGTCCTTGAGCCAGGTTGGAGACTCTTCTCACCTAGTGGTGTGGGAAGAGGGAGATTTGTTTGCCAAGGGACCCCGCGGGCAGCCACCGAGGGGAGCAGTGTAGAAATGCTTCCCCTGAGGGGCCCCGTGTCCCTGAAGAGATCTAGACGGGGTGCGGGTGGGGGAGTGACCAGAGGCACTCACCTCATTATTTCCGCCTCCCCAAAGAGCAGCTCCTAAGAGGTCAAATAAGAGCTGTCAGATTCATTTGCATTCAGCCTCCGGGTAATTTGCTTATTGTTCCCAAATAATAGTCCTCCCTCCCTCCAGGAGTCTTGGGCTGTGGGTTCAGAGGGGGGAAATGAGGGATGCGGGCCCCTTTCCGGACCCCCATCTGGTCCCCACACCTTCGTTCCGAAGCTCGGCCCCGGGGGAAGAAGCGAGGCCCGAGCTGCGCGCCCCCACCCCAGCCCCGCGGGGCTTTCCGCCAGACCCCGGCCTGGCCACCCCTCGGCACCATCTGCTTCCCCCTGGCGTCCTCCAAAGCCAGTGCACGTGCTCACCCCTCTCGGGAAGGCGTCCTGGGGGAAGGGGCGGAGTGAAGGGAGTTCCAGCTCGTGGTCCCCTAACCCCGTTCCCCTCCGGGGTCACGGGCACCTTTTCTTCCGTCTGATCCCGGCCTCCCATGCCGCCGGCCTCCCAAAGCGCTCCTCGCTCCCGGGCGGCGCGGGGCGGGACAGGGCAGGTCGCCGAGCGCGGGCCGGGCGCCGGCGTGGCCGGTTGCAACCCCTCTCCCGCCGGCAGCGGAGACCGGTCAGACCCGGCGCGGGCTGCGAGCTCCGGCCATGGCCCCAGCCCCGAGGTGAGGAGGCCAGGACGGGGAACCAGAGGGGGATTTTCGTCCTCCTCCTCCAAATCCGGCGGGTGCTCGGGGAGCTGAGGCGGGCCGCTGGGCGGTGGGGCGGGGGCTGCGCGGTTCCCACGCGCCTCGCGGGGCCGGGCGGAGAGAGGTGGGGTGGGGGCCCTAGTGGGGCTGGGGTGGGGGGCTATACGTGGGGTCGGGCTCTGCGATTTCCGGCGGAGGGGTTGCTTTTCTCGGACTTTGAAGGTCACCCCGCCCCACTCCTCCACCCCCGCTGCGCCACCCCAACCATATCCAGATTCCCCCAAAGTCGGAGACCTGCCCAGGGTAAAGGGTAGGGGCAGAGTTCTGGGAAATTAGGCTGGGAAGACCAAGCCCAGACGTAGTGAACCTCAAGTCTTGAACTCTGACCCTCATTCTCACCCTTAAGTACACACCCACTAAGAAAGTGAGGGAAGTGAGATGAGTCTGGCCCGGAGAGGGCTGGATCCTGTCTTTATTTTAAATGTGGATGTTTTGTTCATTATATCATTTTGTGCATTAACTTTGATTTTTTAAAAAATATCTCAGTCAAATATTATTTATCTTGATTTCTAAATTTTTTGGCACCCCCATAAAATTTGCACCTCAGGCAAGTAAATGCCTCATTGGCCTCTCCCTAGTCCCACCCAGCCCGGCCACAGACAGGGCCATGGACACAGAGTTGGGAACAAAATGAGAGCGCACAGTCATGAGATAGGTGCTGGTGACAAACAGCCAAGCCAAGCAAACACACTTCCAGCACACACAGATGGACACAGGCTGGGGAGAGTGGACCGGTGTGTGAGGTGGTGGGCAGGCTTGGGGCCTGGAACACGAAGGAGGGAGTCTGGGGCAAGCGACAGTCTCAGAGTGGGAGATGGGGTGGGATCAGCCCTTTGCACCCTACTCCTGTGCCAGGGACCTGAGGGAGAAAGACGTAAGACAGGGCAGAGGGTGACAGGACTGGCTGGGCCTACCCAGAAAACCTCCCGGCACAGGCTGGTGTGAGTTGAGGCCCTGAGGCTGTCCAGCAGAGGGCCCTGGCACCCAGCAACCATCTCTGGTCAGGGAAGGGCTCCGAAGGGGCGTGGATGTTGGCTGGGGGCCCAGGCAGGGTGACCGCCAGATGGGCTTCTCTCCAGCAATAACAGTCCTGGCTGTTGCCATCTAGTGAGCAGGCCAGGCCTCAGCGGGGGGGGGGGGGGGGGGAGCCAGCCTCTCCCCTGTCTGGCCTGGGACCCTCACCACTTCCCTCCAGTTGCTTTCCCCTTCCAGCCCACTCTGCACACAACCTCACCCACTGGCCACCAGCCTGGCCATGCCAGGCACGTCTGTCTGACCACTAAGTCCTGCCACCCCCACGGGCCCAAAGATGGAAAATGAAGGTGGGGAGAGAGACCCGGGCCAAGGAAGAGGGGAGAGGAGGGCTGGGAGAAGAAGAGCGAGAGACTGGACAAACACAGAATGGGAATGGGGGTGGGTAGACCCAGACATGAAGCAGCCCTCAAGTCGTGGGGCATTGCCTAAAAAAATACCACCCTACCCCTCTTCCTGCCCTCTGTTTGCTTAAGGCTGGGGGGGTGATGGTGTGTCATGTCTCCGTGGGAAGCGCCGGAAGGCTGAGAACACCCCTTCTGGAGTAGCTTGGGGACAGTCCACTGACCCTAAGTAGAAAAACTACATCTCCCTTCAGGGCCCAGTCTGTTTCCTGGCAAGAGGGTATGACCCTGCCTCATCCTTGATGTTAGTAATGCTAATTGGTTTGGTTTTTTAAAAATATATATTTAGGGCGCCTGGGTGGCTCAGATGGTTAAGCGTCTGCCTTCGGCTCAGGTCATGGTCCCCGGGTCCTGGGATCGAGTCCCGCATCGGGCTCCCTGCTCCTTGGGAGCCTGCTTCTCCCTCTGCCTCTCTCTCTCTCTCTCTCTCTCTCTGTCTCTCACGAATAAATAAATAAAATCTTTAAATATATATATATATATATATTTATTTGAGAGGGAGAAGGAGAAGCAGACACCCTGCTGAGCAGCGAGCCCGATGTGGGACTCGGACCTCTGGATTATGACCTGAGCTGAAGGCAGGCGCTTACCGATTGAGCCACCAAGGCGCCCCCTGCTAATTGTTAATTAGTGTCCATGGCTTCTCCAGGGGACAGGTTTCTTGGGTAGTTGGGGTGTGGGTGTTGGATTGGACTTTGTGTCTTCAAACCTCACCAGGAGACGGATTATCCTCCAGCACTGAGGGCTGCTACAGGGGCCCTGATTCTCCCCTCCCCCCAATTTACTGGCCAATCAAAAGCAGGGGAATCATTCCCCCTCCCGTGGAGGTGCAGGAAGGGCAGACCACTCCTCAGCATGCCCACCCCCTTCCTCCTCAGCCAGTGGCGGATGTGGGGACTCAGCAAGGCTTGGCATTTGCCTCTGGGGACAATAGGATTCACTCAGGATGTAAGGCTGTTTGGGGCTTTTTTTTCTTACCATCTCTGTTTCTCAGCTTTTCCAAAGTTCTGGATTTAGAAAGAGTGAATCTTGAGGGGTCTACAGACCTGTGCCTCTACCCCATCCACTACCCTCCCCCCAGACACGCATCCCCCTCCAAATCCCAGTTGAGGTTGGTGTGGTGTTTGCGTGTGGGTGTGCGGGTCTGTGTGTGTTAGAGGTGGGAAAATCAGGTCACTGATTATACTGACGATGCAGAGGGGTCCCTGGGCATGGGGGTTGGGGGAGCAGAGGATAAGTGCGAATGGCAGAAGGTGGCCCTGAAAAGGGAGTGGGCGCAGGAAAAGGAAAAGGTGCACTGGAGAAAGTGGCGTGGGAGGGGGTTGGGGGGAGTGATATCGGAATATCTGGGAGGGGACTCCGCACCGCTCTGGGCAGAGGGTTGGCTGCAGGGACAGTAGGAGTTTCTGGACCCCCAGCGCGAAACAGACTAGGGATGATACCCCTCCAGCCCCGGGTGCTCGTTAACGCGGCCGCGTTTGGTGTGGCACGGCCCAGAGGTCCTGTCTTAAGAAATAACGCGAGGGGTGGGCCCGGCAGCC
>NC_058410.1:106042027-106094082 GCF_002201575.2 Neomonachus schauinslandi | reverse complement strand
GGGGGGGGAAGCGTACGCGCGCCGGGTAGGGGGGAGCGGACTGCGGACGCGGGCCGGGGCGGGCCGGGGCGGGCCGGGGCGGGTCCAGCGGAGGGCGGGTTTGAATGTGCTCCGGCGGGCGCGGGAAGCTGCCGAGAGGGCGCGCGGATCTCGGCGCCGTAGGACTCTTTCCTAGCAGGTGCTGCCCGGGCCGGGGTGCCGGGGGGTCGGGGAGGGGAGGACCGGGAACCGCCGGCGCGTAAGGCGCCTCTCCCCGCCGCCCCGAGGGCAGGGAGGCCGGGCCTGGCAGCTACGCGGCGCGCAGAGGCGACGGCGCGTGGGGCCCCCGCTTCCCCCGCGCCGAGCGTGCGGAGCCGCGCTGCACGTGGCGCGCCAGGGTCAGGGCGCGTGGAGACTCTGCGGAGATCGGGACCCGAGCGGGTCGTGGGCGGCCTGGCTCCTGGGCCTGAAACCGGCTGTCGCTGAGCTGACCTCCGCAAGGGGCGGGCGAGTAGATGGGTAATCTCGATGGATCTTGTCTGTACAGGAGAGGGGCCGCGCCGGTAACTGCGCTGGGTGGGGGGAATGGGCATGCGGGCACGCGGCTTGGAGGTGAATGAGCTGTCTGTTCCTGGCCTCCCCTTCCTGGGCGCATCCTCATTTACTCCCAGAGATGACCCTTCCTTAACTCAGAACCTCTGGTTTCCTTCGGGCGGGGTGGAGAGCAGTGGTGGGTGAGGGCTGGTCTCAGCCCTGCCCTTCACCCTTCTTGGGGCGGCCCCTTTGCCCATTCCTCTCGGTAACCTCCCACTTCTGCCTGTTGAGCTCTCCGTGCCAGGATGTGTGTGTTATTGGAGGGGGGAGGGGGTTGCCTTACACGTGAAGCTCTTGTCAGGCTTGAGATGACCTCAGCCCCCACCCTATTTTCCCCCTCATCTCCCAATATACGGGGCTAGCTGAGAAGCAGCCTTTATATCTACCTCCCCACCCCAGAAGAAGGCTAGAATAAGTTGCACATTGAGTTGGAATTCCACGCACCCCATTCACTAGCTCTGTGACCTTAGACAAGTGACTCAACCTCTCTGAACCTCAGCCTCCCCCATCTGTTCTATGGAGACGATTTAATACTAGCTTATGGGTGGTTGTGAGGGCAAGAGGAGCTATCTGCACATAGTGCTGGCCCCACACGCAACCCCAGGGAGTAGAGAATTTGATGCTACCGCAAAGGTGTGTCTAGAATCTGGGGTGCATGAGAGGTGCTGGGGGCCTGGGGATAGGGAGGTGCTCAGTTTGTGTGGTGTTTACTTTCAGGGCTCCATCCTGGCAGGCCAGGGCATGGCTGGAGGGACAGCAGGTGCTCTGAGCTGGGATCAAATCCCTGGTTGCTGCTGGGCAAAGGCAGGCAGGAACAAAATACCTGGGCTGGCCAGCTGAATGTCAGGATGTGGGCAGAGGGGAGAGGCTCCCCTGGAGTTGAATTGTGCCCAGGACTGAGGTGGGGATGGCTGAGAACAGAACTGGGGGAGAGGGCAGAAATGAATACTTTCCCAAGCCTAAGGCAGATTTTACTAAGGAAGGGGAGATACTCTATTCTCTCCACCCCAGCTCCCATCTGGGTTGAAGCTATACCAGTTCTTTCACTGCCAGGAATCTTGCCTGTGGGGGCGGGGGGGTGGAGCACGGGGTGTGCTGAGGTGTGAAGCTGGGAGATCCCCTCCCTAATACCTAATAGAAAATCTGAGTCCTGAGCCTTCTCTGCCTACCCCCCAGGGTAGAGCCTTCTTGCCCCCATCCTTCTTGAAAACAGAAAAACTGTTGTTCACCACTCTGTCCATTCCCCAGTGCCTAGAACAGTGCCTGGCTAGCATGCAGAGGTCCTCAGTCAATATTTGTTGAAAAGATGAATGGAAGAAGTCCTCTGCCTCCATCTGGAGGTGTGTGGGTGTGTTCCTCCTGTCCCCGCCCTACAGCCCCCTACAATCCACGTGTGGGCTGCGGGGCTGGGGGGCTGAGGAACGCCTTTGGAGAGTCTGGAGTTCACCCAGGGAGGGGTTGAGAGGAATTATGGGGAAGGGTAGAGAAGCCCATTGAGGGTGTTGGGGGTCCCTGGCGGTATGTGTCTGCCAGTCTCAGGCTGGGACCTGGAGCACTGGTAGTACCTGTGAGTTGCCTCACACCCTCAGCTCCCCTACCGAGACTGCTGGGTGGCTTATCTCCCAGGCTATCTACAGGAGCAGTTTTTATCTCGTGTGTGTGTGTGTGTGTGTGTGCAGGGTTCTCTCCCCATAGCAGTTTTTATCGTGTGTGTGTGTGTGTGTGTGTGTGTGTGTGTGTAAGAGGCTTCTCAGAATGGGGCCGATCCCTCCCACAGCAAGGCCTGCAGGTGCAGGGTTCTCTCCCCATCCAGCCTCTGCCACTTTATTAATTCTGGACCCTTACCCAGGGGGAGCCCATGGACAAGGCCTGCTGCCAGAGCCTGAGCTAGGACCACCTCCCAAGGACTGCCCAGGCCCCCTCTGCTCTGACCCTTCTGCTGGCAAGTCTGGGCATCCGGTGAGTGCGGGCCCCCCGGGCCCAGGCCCAGGCGGGTGGGGAAGCCAGTCCTCACCCCAAACAGCAGACCTGGTTCCAGAGCTAGGCCCGCACGTGGGGGATGCGCCAGCACACGCCTGCCTGGCTTTCCATGCTATCCAAAGGGAAAGCTGTCTCATCTGGTGCCAGGGTGCCTCTCCCCTACACGAGTGGGAAGCAGGAGGGGGATACTGAGGGGGGAAGCTAGGAGCTTTAGGTCAGGCCTTTGCCCCTACTCCTCCAGTCTTCCCTTCAAGTTTGGTCTCAGAAAGGGGAAGAGGACAGGGGCCTGGGAGTGAGTCAGAGAGGAACCGAGGGGGGATGGGGTTACCCTGGTGCCAGGACAGGGGAGGGGCAAGCTTAGTTGTGGGAAGGGCTGTGTCCCCACATCGTGGTGAAGCGTTTTCCTAGAAAACTGGCCAGGACTAGGAAACCCTTGGGCAGTGACTGCAAAGGAAGGTTAAAGCGCCCCCGGCACAGAGAGGCTGGGGGCTGGGGGGCCTCCAGGAGGGGGCAGGCTCTCCAAGTCCACTCTTGCCATGAGTGCAGGGGCCCCCCCCAGAGGGTGTGAAGGTCAGAGGTGCAGAGAGGGACCTGGGCGTGGGGTGGGGTGCGGGGAGGCATCTCTGGCTTTAGTCCTTTATCGCTGCAGCTGCGGATGTTTGTTGTCTGCCCTCCCTCCTCCCCTCCCGCTCCCTCTTTGCTCTGACTCCTGTTTCCCTCCTCCTGTCCCTCCTTCCCCCCCCATTATCGCTGCAGTCCCTGACCCCTCTCATCCTCTTCCCTTCCTTCTTTGCCAGTCCTTCCCTCCCTCTCGCTCATACTTCCTCCTCCTCCTCTCCTGCTCGCCACTCTCCTGTTTCCCAGCTTACAAACTGCTTCGGCTGCCGGATAAAAATAGCGGTGGCCAGGCTGGGAGCCAGGTAGCGCCTGAGCAGGCAGGGGGCCCGACAGCACTGGCTGCAGGGGTCAGATTGAGCAGCCCCGAGGGCCAGGGCCGGGGGGGGGGGGACCTTCTGGACTCTTCAGTTTGCCCCCTCTGTGTGCCCTCCCCACCGCCGCCTACCCCACAAGAGTCTAAAGAGGCCTATGAGGAAGCAGGGCCAAGACGTGGCCTCACGCTGCTTCTGCCCCCAGCAAGCGCCAGAAGGAGGGAGCTCTCAGCCAGGCAAACCCAACGCTGCCGTCACCATGACAACCACTCACCAGCCTCAGGACAGGTACGGGGACCTGGGCTGGGCATCCAGGGGGGGCGGACATGGGTCTCCAAGGGGCTGGGTGCCATGTCCTTTGGAATTTGGGGTTTCCACTGCTGACTGGCCTTCCGGCAAAGTAGCTGTGAGTCAGGTCTGCCCGAGGGGTGGGGGCCGGGTGCGCCTTAGCTGGGGTGCCTGTTGGAAGGGCCAGGGTGGGTGGGTGGCGGCAGCCCCTCCCTGGCCTCTCAGTGTTTCCACTGTTGCTCTCCAGCCAGCTAGCAGTTTCCAGCTTCTCCTCCCATCACTCTGGGGAAATATTTGGCGGCACCCCTCGTTCCAGAACACATCTGGCAGAACTGCCCTCTTCCTCAGGCCTGGCCTTGAGCCTCTGCCTCAGATGACCCTGGCCCACCCTGGTCCTTGAGCTGACCTCGCTCTCGCTTCCCCACCCCTGGAGCCTATAAGCTCCTTTAGGTTAGACCTGCCACCACGATCACGCGTATGTATTTTGTGGGGGAAGAGGCTGTAGCTTGGTTGAAGCTCTCTAAGGAGTCTGGGTCCCAAGACAGTTGAGGAAGCCATGCCTGCGGTCCAGAACTCCCTTCAGCCCAGGCCCCCCACCGCATCCCCTCGCCCCTGCGCATCCCGTCTTCCTCTTGTGCCAAAAGACCGCCAAACTAGGCCACTTCTGGCTGTGGGACCTCTCTCTCTGCGACTGTTTGCCACCTGTAAAATCGGGGTGGGGTTTATTTGGGATGGGAGGGAATTTAAGGAGACCTAGTAAGTGCAGGCCCCAGGTTGGGTCGCTCCCTGTCTCCTCCCTTCCCAGGCTGCCTGTCCTGTCAGAGCCTCACCCGTTGGTAGCAGTTCTGGGAACCCCTCTCCCATCTCCATGCACCTTGGTCCCGTCACCCAGCCCTGCTCTGACCATCTGTTCTGGGCAGCCTCGGCCAGGGGCTTCTCCCTTCATTCTGGGCCTCTGAATCAAGCCCTTAGCTGTGTTCTTCAAGGTCATGAGGATATGAGGTGCGGGGGCGGTGGGGGGCTCTGTAGTTGAATGGCTCGGGCCTCCCCACTCGGAGCACTCACCCGGGCCTTTCCTGTGTGAGGCCAGGCCCTGCGCTCTGGCCAGACCTGTTTCTTCCCTGCCTTGGGCTTTGTCCCTGCCACTCAGTGAAGAAAGCCAGCGTGGGCTGTGGGTGGGCATGGCAGACACATCCGGAGACCACGCTGGGAGGGCCCAGGGCTGCCTGGGGGAGGCTGGCCCATCGCACACAGGCCCTGAGGTGTACGGCTTGGGGGCAATGCCCCGGGCCAGCCGAATGGGGCGGCACTCATTTGCTCTCTGTGGCCCACATGACGTCCAATGGCCTGTTACCACCTGGCCTCCTCTATGTGGTGTGACCTACAAAGCTAGTTTTGTCTGGGCCGGGGGAAAAAACAGCTCCCTCACTTCCCAGCCACCCCAAGTCACCCGCCCTCCTGTCTCACTAGGTCCAGAGTGGTCTGGGAGTTTCCTGACCTCAGATTCCTCTTTGGGGAGCCACACAGTGCCTGCCCAGACGGCATAATCACTTCCAGCCTGCCCAGTGGGGGTGGAAGACACTTTCTGTTTGCTTTCTCCTTCACCCGCCCACCCCCAGCCCCTAGCAGGATTTCCAAAACCACCTCCGGATGTGTGGGTCACACTGGTTCCCAAGCCTGCAGGGTCCCCCGAGTCTTCGGGGCTGAGAATCAAGGTCCTGTTGGCCATGCCTTTCAGTCCTGTGTCCCTCCCTGGCCCTCCTCCTCCTATGGACTTGTCTGCCTTTTTCCCTATCCCAGGACGCTTTCCCTTTCCACGTAAACCCGTAGGAAGACTCAGGCACATGGACATAAACACGGATGCCTGTGTCCTGCGATGGCTGGAGAGCCCGAAGGTTGAGGAGGCAGGAGCTTTTAGGTTTGATCTGGGAAGGAGGGGGGGATGGTGGATCATTTGGCCCCTTTTTCTCTCCCATCCTCAGGTACAAAGCCGTCTGGCTTATCTTCTTCATGCTGGGTCTGGGGACGCTACTCCCATGGAATTTTTTCATGACAGCCACTAGGGTGAGACTCGGGGACCTGGGCTCCAGAGGGCATGTAGGGCCTGGCTGCTGTGTCCTCGGGAGTGCTGGGAGAGAAGTCTCAAGGCTTCTGTCTTGCAACCCCCACAGTATTTCACAAACCGCCTGGACGAGTCCCAGAATATGTCCTTGGTCACTGCCGAGCTGAGCAAGGACATCCAGCCCTCAGCCACCCCCACAGTGCCCTCCCCAGAGCGGAATTTGCTCAGTGCTGTTTTCAACAATGTCATGACGTTATGTGCCATGCTGCCCCTGCTGTTCTTCACCTGCCTTAACTCTTTCCTGCATCAGAGGTGAGCGCCTGGGCCCCTGGCCTGACCCCCCGATGCCTCTCTCTCTCCCTGGGCTGAGCCCCCGGCCTCACCGCCCCGGCCTCTGGGCAGGATCCCCCAGTCTGTTCGGATCCTGGGCAGCCTGGTAGCCATCCTGTTGGTGTTCCTGATCACTGCTGTCCTGGTGAAGGTGCAGCTGGACGCCATACCCTTCTTCATCATCACCATGGTCAAGATCGTTCTCATCAACTGTAAGTGGGGCTGGGAGGGGGCAGAGATCTTCCCATATCCCCCCACCCTTCCTTCAGACCCATAGTCAGCCAGGAATGGAGCCCCTTCCTCCCCCCAGAGGAAAGAAATGGATGCCGTGGGCGGTCCGGGCTCCAGAGGCCTGAGCACGCACGAACCAGGGCTGGGAGGCAGGGCAGAGAGGGCTGTGTTTGGTGTCACGACTCCACCGGGACCCGTTTTCCCACGGGCCTCCAGCCACCCGCAGTGGAAGCAAGTCCCACTCTGCTCCCTCTCCCCTGCTGATGCCCACCTCGTGCCCCCAGCGTTCGGTGCCATCCTGCAAGGCAGCCTGTTTGGTCTGGCCGGCCTCCTGCCCACCAGCTACACTGCCCCCATCATGAGTGGCCAGGGCCTGGCAGGCATCTTCGCCTCGGTGGCCATGATCTGTGCCATTGCCAGTAAGTATGGCCACCTGTCTGCCTGCCGGCCTGGTTGGTGGTGTGGGGGAGGGGAGGGGCAGGGGTCGGGACAGTCTCTGATCACTCACATGCTCCACACAGGTGGCTCAGAGCTGTCAGACAGTGCCTTCGGCTACTTTATTATCGCCTGTGGGGTTATTGTTTTAGCCATCATCTGTTACCTGGCCCTGCCCCGACTGGTAAGCAGATGGAGAAAGCTGGATTTGGGGTGGGGGTGGGGAGTCCAGGGCTCCAGACCAGTGGTGTTCTGGGACCCAAACCTGGCGTTGGAGGGGGGAATTCTGGAGCTTCCACCTCTGAATCCACCTCCCTGGTGTCCCTCACTTGGTAGGAATTCTACCGCTACTACCAACAGTTCAAGCTTGAAGGGCCTGGGGAGCAGGAGACCAAGTTGGACCTCATTAGTAAAGGTCAGAATAGCCTGCAGAAGCTGGGGTGGAGGGCGGCCTGCCCAGCAAGGGGCAGCCTGGGTACAGAGGGCAAGAAGGAGTGTGCTGTATTGGCTGGCAGGGATAAGCCAGCAGCCAGAGGGACTGGGGCTGGGATGAGGGGGGAGCAATAGGAAACAAGGCCGGGAGAGGTGAAATGGGGGCAAATGCTGGATGCCCTTGAACATCTGAGGGCAGTGGGAAGCAATTTCAGATTCTTGTAATAGAACCTGAGGCTCCTGGGAGAGGTCAGGACCCCTGGGACTTGTGATGTGGGACTTACAGGTCTGGGAGGGCTGGGCTCGGTGTTAGGGTGTGGCTGTGTCCCGGGGCAGGGGTCTCCACCCCCAACTAACCCCAGCCCTTTGGGGGAATGTTTCTGTCATCTCTTACTGCTCTATCCTCCCTACAACGTGATGCTCCCACAACGTGTCACCCCCACCCCACCCCAGGAGAGGAGACAGGAGCAACCAAAGAGGAGTCCAGAGTTCCAGCCCCCAGCTCTCAGCCCACCAACAAAGGCCACTCAATCCGAGCCATCCTCAGAAATGTATGTGGGACATGGGTGTTCTGCCCTCTGCCCCTTACCCTCTTTTTCTCTTACTTTTGCCCCTCCCGACCCATGCGCTATCCATCCACTCCCTTTCCTACCTGAGACTGGCCACTCCCCTGGATTCTCTGTGTGTGTGTGGGGCGGGGGGGGGCGGATTCTGGGCTCTTTGTTGCACAGCCACCTTGAAGACGCGGGCCTGGGTCCCTTTCCTCCAGATCTTAGTCCCGGCTCTCTCTGTCTGCTTCATCTTCACGGTCACCATTGGGGTGTTTCCCGCCGTGACTGCTGAGGTCCAGTCCAGCATCGCGGGCACCAGTGCCTGGGGTGAGGACACTGTGGGTTCCCAGGATGGGAGCACACCGGGGCTAGAGCAGGTTTGGGAGTGGGGGGCAGGGGGAGCCTGGGCTTCCGTCTCCCCAGCTAAACTCTCCTGGCCCATTTGCCCTTCCCTGACCTGGAAGCGTCTTCTCCATTTTATAGCTGGGGAAACAGCCCCCGTGAGGGTTAGGGTTGCTGAATCTGCCTCTCTGGACCTAATAACCACCCCTGACTCTACTCTTCTTTTTCCAGGAGACTACTTCATTCCTGTGTCTTGTTTCTTGACTTTCAATGTCTTTGACTGGCTGGGCCGGAGCCTCACAGCTGTATTTACATGGGTAAGTGGAAGAAGGAGACGCCCAGCCCCTGTGCGAGGGAGGGCAGAGTTCAGCCTGAGACCCAGAAAGGGAACCAGGAAAGTATGGTGATAATGGGACCATGCTTTTTTTTTTAAAAAAAAACAACAAGACATAATCTATGTGTACTAAGTCATACAGATCTTAAGCGTACAGCTTAATGACTACACACACACACGCACACGCACGCACGCACGTGCTCCTGTATAATCACCAGCCAGGTCAAGCTACGGAATGTTTCCAGCTCTCGAGATGGCTCAGCCATGCTCCCTCACAATCAGTATGCCCGAAGGGTAACCAGATCCAATTCAGATCCTGAGGGGCCCCAAGTGGAGCGCTGGGGGCCAGCCCAGGCTGAGGCACCACCTGTTCCTCCGTAGCCCGGGAAGGACAGCCACTGGCTGCCAAGCCTGGTGCTGGCCCGGATGTTGTTTGTGCCCCTGCTGTTGCTATGTAACGTCCAGCCCCGCCGCCACCTGGCTGTGGTCTTTGAGCACGACGCCTGGTTCATCGTCTTCATGGCTGCCTTCGCCTTCTCCAACGGCTACCTCGCCAGTCTCTGCATGTGCTTCGGGCCCAAGTGAGTGGGGCCCCTGGTGGCATTAGGCAGGGTCTAGAGCTCCAGTGGCGGACAGCCCGTGGAGGGGGAGAGGGCAACAGGAGACTCCCTGATCCTGGAGGGGCATGTAGGTGAAGGGGTCGTGGTGGAGGGTGGGGCACCCAGGGTACCCAGGTGGAGATGCGGGAAGGTGGGAGACAGCCCCCTTACGCATTCCCCCAAGAGGCAAAAGCCAGATTGGAGGTGGGAAAGTAGGATGGGCCTGGGGAGCAGCAGAATTCTGTGCTCAGGCAAGTCTCGCCATCACAGATGCTCTGTGTGGGGAGAGCTGGGCGGGGGCTGGGGTAGGGGCCATTCTAAGGAAGCCTTGCCCTCCTGCCTTTAGGAAAGTGAAGCCGGCTGAGGCAGAGACAGCTGGAGCCATCATGGCCTTCTTTCTGTCTCTGGGCCTGGCACTGGGGGCTGTCTTCTCCTTCCTGTGCCGGTCTATTGTGTGACCGTGGATGGATAGAAGGACTGCACTGACCACCTGCTCCTGTGCCCTTTCTTCTCCTTCAGGGATGGGCAGGGGTGGTCTGGAGGTTTTCTCTTTTCGCCAGCTTCTGCTTTCTCACAGCCTGTTCTGGGCCTGGGTGTCCAGGCCCTGAGGAGGGAGCGTCTACGGATGGACAGTGGGGACATTGTGAGCCTGAGGGTCAGAATCAAGGGAGGGCATGCAGGCTGTGCATCTGCTCAAGTCCCCTTCAGCCACCACCCCCCTGCACTTGGCTCTGACTGATCGCTGCTTGAGCAGGGCAGCAGAGGCTGCTAGGCTCAGAGAGAGGGTATGTGGGTATATGTGTGTGTGTGTGTCTCTGTTCAGCATATATACCAGCAGTGGCTTGGGGCCGGGACTGTCTGTCTAAGGTCCCGTATGATAATATTTCCATATTCTCCCCGTGTGCCTCCTCCGCCCACATTTCCATGTCCCTCCCCTGTTCCCCCTGCCTTGTTCCTACCAATCATGCACCTTGTACAGTTGCCATTTAACTGCTTTTTTTTATATTCAACAGAAACCAGGTGCCTTCTGAGGCTCTCTGATGAAATAAATTTTTTTTTTTTTCTCCACGGCTCCCTGTGTCCTCCAGCCGCAGCTCCTAGAGAGGGCAGCAGGATGGCAGCCTGAATCTGGGGGATGAGCATGACCCAGCTGAACCCTGGCCAGTACCGTGCCCGTGTCCAGTGGTGGGGGGGTGGCGGTTAGTCCTCTTAGCCTCAGTGGGGCTGCAGTGCCCCCTGCTGGGGCCACAGAGGAGGGACAGGCCTGGAGCCGAGACTGCTGGCTGAGACTGAAAAAGGCCATTTTTTCTTTGCTGCTCAATTCCTTCTTTCACAGGACTGGGGGTAGGGACAGTGGTCCGTCTTTCTTTTGTCTTCACTACCACCCTCACCTGTCCTCACCCCTCAGCACCAGGAATAAACCTGCGACCATGGTCCGCTCCTCCCCGCCATGAACATCCCCTCCCCTGCACTCCCACACCTCCAGGCAAGAAGAGGCTGCAGCCCCACCATGTCCCCTACCTGGCACTCTGCCCTGACACCTGGGGAACACGGGGCCTCTGTGTCCTTACATGGAAATGGGGCCCCTTCCCCTTTTCTTCTCCAGCTCTCCTAGGGAGGGGTCTGTGGGACTGTAAGAGTGGCTCCGTGGAGGGAGCCGGATCACTGGATCCCCTTCATAGAAATGACTCTTCCTGACTGGAAGTGGGAGTTCTGGCCACTGGGGCGGGGCGGGGACAAACGGGGACACACGCACACACGCACACATGCTCACACAAAGCCTCACTAATCCCTGACCTGCAGATAGCTACAAATTGACACCTCTGTCAGGGCTTTTGTTTATCAGTTTAATTTAATTGAAGGCTTCAGGCCTCATTAAGGGCTCTTAGCACATTTTTAAGGCTGTTTGATGAGCTCTGAAGTTCTCAGGGGGTAGTTAAGCATATCATTATATGGAGAACTGGAGTCCATAGACTCCAGGGGTACACGTCAAACCAAGGTTTATATCCGAGGTTGGTGGAAAATAAGATACTCCTTTCCTATCAGATTCAAAAGCAGGGTTCCCTGAGTATGCCTCAGCCTTTGCAGTGCCCTCTGGCACTGAGGCTGAAATAAATCTGTGCTTTTCGTCTTCTCTCCCTCAGTCCCTCTTGACCTTCCCATGGTACCCCAACCTGAGAGTCCTATTGGGCCCCTTCCTTGGCACCAGCAGCCCCTCAGGGACGCTGTGTTTCTTCCCTGGGTTCCTTCCACTGCCTTCTGCCTGCTCTTTCAGGACTCCAGCCCAGGTGTCCTTCATTCCATCCCACATATGGCCACAGAATAATCCAAAAAACTAACTGATATGCTGCTCTCTCCAGAGTATGCTGAGCATTTCCTGATTTCCCAGCAATGACAGCTAGTTTATGCAATTCCTTCCCCTTCTGTGCCTCAGAGCTTTTGAAACTTAGTGACCTAACTTTTATCATGACCTTGACCACACTCCAGCTACCAGACAGAACTCTTGTTTTTCGAGATAGGGTCTACATTCTATTCATGTTTTCACTCTTTCAGCTACAGGTGCTTTACCTGGCTCCCAGTGGTACTCACAAAATTGTCCCTCCCCAAGCACTCCACATGCCTGACTCCAGCTGTGTGGTGCCACTCATTTCCATTCCCTGTGCTCAAGGGATGGAGATGGGTGTTAAGTAGGTTTCTCTGGACGCCAGCAATGATTCGAAGGATGGAAAAACATAATCACATCACTTTCCTTCTTTCTGTACTCAAATAGATGTAGAGGAAAATTACGAGAATATTTTTTCCAAAAATGTTTTCTAATGCAAATGCCAAGAGTGTGCAGTCTCACACTCAGTTTCTGTTCTCCTGACCTCAAGTCTTGACCTGAAGACAGAGGTGGGGGCGAGAAAACGTAGCTCCCAGGTCTCCTGCCCTGGACCCAAGCACAGTGATGGCTCCTGACCACAGCAGGTGCTCTGAAGGCAACACCACACGGTAGGAGGTTGCCCCTAGCACTTGCTTCCTGTAAGGTGGGGAAGGCTGAGCGTGAGAATCAGGCGGGAATCACGGGTATCACGGACTCTGCCGAGACCTGTGCTGGTCATCACCTTCCTTCCGTGTGACGTTTCTGCCTGAAGCATCAGTCTGTGTATTTAGCTGCTGGCCTCCCTGGGGTGGTGGCCACTGCCACACAGACATTTCCCTTGTGTTTGATCTTATATGGCGAATTGTTGGGGCTCAAAACTTTTGAAAAGCTAAGAGCCCCAGTAAAATCAGTCGTCCTTAAAAATAGAAGTCAAGCCTCCAGTATAACCGAGGAACTGGAACATACCTGTATCTATTCTCTGAGGTGAATATGGAAGGAGCATGGTGAGGGCAGTATAATGGGTGGGGGGCTTGAAGGGAAAACTCCAGTTAAGGGGAAAACAAATACTCAGAATGTTAAACTATGATAAGGATTCAAAATGCATATGAGTGAGAAATGCAGAATCACTTTAAAGAGATGTGCTTTCTGGCTAGCAAGCTCTGCCTGAAACCCGAGTCTTGACACACCGGAAGGGTGGCAGGCTGAGGGACGTCAGCCAGCCAGCAGAACTGGAAGTGAGGCCCATCTGGTTTCTAGGGCAAGTTGGCAGTGAGCGTGGAGATGGGCACCTCACATGAGCACAACCCATGTCCCCCCTCCTCCCCAACCCATCAATGGCAGTGCCCTAGCTGGGCTCCTAGCTCCTGCACACGTCCCCTCCAAGAGGAGGTGCTCACTGAGAGCCCTCTAGATCCTTGGCAGTCCTGGTGCTCCCTGTGAATGAGGCAGTTGGCATTCTGGCCCCAGACTACAGGGCAACTGCTAAATGAGTCAGCAGAACCCCACAAAGTGGGGGGCCTCTCCTAGGCCTGTCTATGGGGTTGGTTCCGATTCAGAGCCTAGGATTCCATCTTGGGCCTGCCAAATATCAGCTGTGTGACCCCAGGCAAGTCACATCCTCTGAGCCCAGATCCTTGTTCTTCAGGAGGGGTGATCTATATGTATGGACTTGCTAAGGTGATTTAGGGAGTCTGCGGGAGAGCCTGGATGCAAGAAGTGATTACCCTAGACACGTGGCACCAAGAATCAATGAAGATGAGCCGCAGCCTGGTGCGCTCCCGCTCTAAGCGGCTCGCTGCTCCTCTTCCCAGCTTCAGGGGGTTCCTGAAGCCTTCCAGAGCCAGACCTCATTTTCCCCCACACCAGCCATTTCCAGTGCCAACCGCCCCGCGGGTCCCAGATGAGCCGTTGACAGCGGGGGGCGGGACGAGGGGGGAGCCTGCTGAGCCCCGCCCCACGGCGGCGGCGGCGGCGAGGGTGGGGGGCGTGACGTCGCCGTCCCGCGTGCTGCGCGGCGGCGCGGCCGTTCACACCTGGCCCCCGGCGAGTGGGAGAGCGGATTGGCCGTCTTGAGGCCGGCTCCGCTGCCCCTTAAGCCTGAGTGACCTTGAACGAGGCGTTTTCCATCTCGGAGCCGCTCATCTGTAAAGCAAGGGTAGGCACACGCGCACTAGCCTTTCTCTGGGCTGTGAAACTCCGACCAAGGCAGGGAACAACAACTCTTCTTTCACCTACCACCCTGCTCCCGTCTTCCGTATCTCGTGGCCTCCCGTCTCCCTGTAACTTTGCGGTGCTGATCATTGCTATGCCCGTTGTACTCCAGGAAACTGAAGCTGGAATGGTTAAAGGATGGAAAAATATTTTGTAAACCGCAAAGCACCGGGTAAATACAAGTCTCTGCCTGTCTCTCTCTACCTATCAGATAAGCAGAGAGAGACTCGGAGAGATGGGGAGAATTCCCAGACAGTGAAGGAGATGGAGATACAAGGCCTCTTGTGATAGTGTGGCACCGTAACTGAAGCCCGGGATACCTTCTTCCCTAGCCTTCAAAACGTTCCGGAGAATTCTTTCACATACCCAAGGATCCCAACCCTCCCAGGAGCTGGAACTCCCACGTAATCCTTTCTAGGTGAAAGCAGCGAAGTCCTTCCTGATGTCTAACCCTAGTCTCTCCTGTTTGTGAGTTCTTCAGCACTTAGCACTACCACAGCCTTACCAGTCCCTTATCTGGGCGCAGGTGGGCCGGGCAGGCACTGGGCCCAGAAATCCAGTCAGGTGAGAACTGTACTTTGGGCAGTGACTTGTGCCTGGGGCGGGTCAGGTGGCAGGCAGAGTAGTTAAGTAGGTCAGGGTTGTTTGTGGTAGAACCCACCCCTCCTGCACCTTCCCCTGCCTATAATTTACTCTGGGCTGAACTGATTCGGAGTTAAGTTTTACCTTAGTCAAAGGGACCCAGGAACACTGAACAACACCCAAGACAAAAAGGGACACCTGGTGGGCATCATGGCCCGAGGACAACAGACAATTTAGAGCTCAGTTGACAATGACAGACAGGACTCAGTCACACACACACCCCCTTAGGTCACTGATACTATGGCCTCAGAGAGTCAAGATGCACTCATATGTCTATTAAGAGTAGGTACCAAAGATACCCTATTTACAAGTTCAAATGGCTTAGATCATAACTCTGGTCTCTTCACTACCCTCCCCTGAGAAATGGTGTTCTTGCCCATGACTTCAGCCATCAGTCTCTGTCTCCTGGACATTCTTTGGTGCCCCATAACATGCCTAAAACGGATTCTTGACCCCCTCCAATGCAGAGCGGTCCTCCTCCCTAGCCTTCAGCCCTCATATTCAATCATTCTACCACAGAAAAGGTGAACACTGAGCCTCTTCCCTACCCCTGTGTGATCTCCCCACTTTCGGCTTCTGCCTTCTCCAGGCTATGTCCTGTGGAGTCTCCCAAGTGTTTTTTTGTTTTGAGCAACACAATTAACTGGCTTGACTTAATAGATTTAATATATTTAGACTTTTATCCAATAACTAAATAATACATATTTTTCTCAAGCATGCATGGAACCTTTACACATATTAACCACGTCCTAGATTACAAAAGAAGTCTCAAATACAAAAGAGCCAGTATTATACACACTGCATTGTATGTCTATAACATAATTAAGAGATAATATAAAAATAATTGGAAATGTTGAACACTTTTTTTTTTTAAGATTTTATTTATTTGACAGACAGAGACATAGCGAGAGAGGGAACACAGCAGGGGGAGTGGGAGAGGGAGAAGCAGGCTTCCCGCTGAGCAGGGAGCCCGATGCGGGGCTTGATCCCAGGACCCTGGGATCATGACCTGAGCTGAAGGCAGGCGCTTAACGACTGAGCCACCCAGGCGCCCCTTGAACACTTTTTTAAAAAAGATTTTATTTGAGAGAGAGAGAGCCCGCGCTCGAGAGAAAGCACAAGTGGGGTGAGGGGCAGAGGGAGAAGCAGACTCCCCACTGAGCAGGGAGCCTGATACAGTGCTCAGTCCCTAGACTCTGGGATCATGACCTGAGCCAAAGGCAGACACTTAAACAACTGAGCCACCCAGGTGCCCCTTTTGAACACTTTTAAACTGATCAACGAAGATGCCATAAGAAGAATCAGAAAACGCTTAAAACTAAATTATAATAAAAATACTATAGGGGCACCGGGATGGCTCAGTTGGCTAAGTGTCTGCCTTTGACTGAGGTTGTGATCCTGGGACCCTGGGATAGAGTCCCACATCACGTTGGGCTCCCTGCTCAGTGGGGAGCCTGCCTGCTTCTCCCTCTCCCTCTGCCTGCTGCTCCCCCTGCTTGTGCTCTTTTTCAAATAAATAAAATCTTTCCAAAAAATATTACATATTAAAACATGGGGATATAGCTAAAATAGTACTTGAAGAGAAATTTGTAGCCTTAAATCATAATGTCAGAAAAGGGGAAAGGCTGAAATTTAATGTGCTAGGTTTTAAAGCTAAGAAAATAGAAAAAGAACAGCAGAACTGGGGCGCCTGGGTGGCTCAGTCATTAAGCGTCTGCCTTCGGCTCAGGTCATGATCTC
Source organism: Neomonachus schauinslandi (assembly GCF_002201575.2). NCBI lineage: Eukaryota > Metazoa > Chordata > Mammalia > Carnivora > Phocidae > Neomonachus > Neomonachus schauinslandi. The sequence goes on along the minus strand of NC_058410.1, from coordinate 106,078,041 downwards.
AGGGTCCTGGGATCCAGCCCCGCTTCGGGCTCCCTGCTCAATGGGAAGCCTGCTTCTCCCTCTCCCACGCCCCCTGCTTGTGTTCCCTCTCTCGCTGTCAAAGAAATAAAATCTTAAAAAAAAAAGAACAACAGAATTGACCCAAAATAGAAATAATAAAAATTTTAGCAGAAATTTAAATACATGAATATCGATATAAATAAAATAGACAAGTCTCTAATGAAACTTTTCATGAAAAAAGGAATAAGACATGAAAAACAATTTTAGGGATGAAAAAGAAGATATACTTTAGATGGAATAGAGATTGAAAAGAGTCAAAGAGAAGACTATGCCATAATAAAGCTTTCAAGAAACGCCCAGAAAAATTATTAAACAAAATTGACAAGGAGAGGTAGAAAACCTGAATAGTCCTATATCATTAAAAAAAAAAAAAAAAAAAAAGAGGGGCACCTGGCTGGCTCAGTGGTGGAGCATGCAGCTTTTGATCTTGGGGTTGTGAGTTCAAGCCCCATATCAGTGTAGAGATTACTTAAAAATAAAATCTTTAAAAAAATAATAATTTATTATTATTTATTTATTTGACAGACACAGCGAGAGAGGGAACGCAAGCAGGGGGAGTGGGGGAGGGAGAAGCAGGCCTCCTGCTGAGCAGGGAGCTCCATGTGGGGCTCGATCCCAGGACCCTGGGACAATGATGGGAGCCAAGGGCAGACACTTAATGACTGAGCCACCCAGGCACCCCTCTCTCTCTCAAATAAATAAAATCTTTTACAAATTAATTAATTGATGGATTCTGCTTAATATTAAGTCTGTTAACTAAGCATATAAATAAAAGGAATTTTTAAAAACAATAGTCTCGCCATAGATGCAGAAAAGTAATTTTGATACTCGTTCAGATTAAAATTTATAACAAGTTAGGGAGAGAAAGAGGAAATATTGTGCTCAATGATGAAATATTAAAAGCATTCCTTTTCTGATCAGAAATGAGATAGGGATTCCCCACAATCACTGTTTCCACTCGTCATTGTCTTGCAGGTCCTAGCTGGTGCAGTGTACCAAGAAATAAGAGATACAAGGATTAGAAAGTGAGAAACCAGACTGTCATTGTTCTCAGATGATAGGTAGGGTTGTACTTAAAAAAAATAAAAAACAAATTAAGAATTAATAAGGTAGTTTACCAAGCTGTGGGACCAATAAACAAAAGTCGATTGCTTTCCAAACTCTTCGGGAAACCTAAAATGAAGGAAAATTGCCATTGCCATTGCATCAAAAACAAGAAACACAGTACTAACAATGAAGGGAGTGAAAGTTGTGAAAGAAACTTGTCATGTCCCAACCGCATGTGGAAACTCAGGCAGAGCGGGAGCCCGGGCTGGCCAGGCAGACTGGCTCAACTGTCCAACATCTCTGAACATTAAGTCCATTGGCCTGTGAGGATGTCATTGCAGGGTATCCCCCATGGAGTTCAGCGATAATAAGCCTCGTGGAACTGGGTAGAACCGGAACAGACAGGACCCATTCTGGCAGCCGCTGAGCTTGGGAAGGGTGCCTGTGCCAGGAGTTAAGGATCCAGAGCTACTCCCCGTGCTTATACAATCCCTGAGGTCCTGCTGCTGTGGGTTGCCTTATTCATCCATTGCCTCTTATCTTGGCAGCTTCCCTGAGCCCCTTGAAAGCCCAGTGGTGCACCCTCATTAGGAGAATTCCCAGTCGGAGCAGCAGCTGAGTCTCTGCTCCAAGACCTCACTCTGCTTTAGCTAGATCAGGGGTCTGTAAGTCTTCTCTGTAAAAGGTAAGAGACTACATATTTTAGACTCTGCAAGCTACCTGGTCTCTGCTGTACTATCAACTCTGCCACTGCAGCATAAAATTAGCCAAAAACAACATGTAAACAAATGAGAGGGGCTATGTTCCAGTAAAGCTCTACGAGCACAAATTCAAATTTCATGTACTTTCCACATGGCAAAATATTATCTTTCCCTTGACTTTTTTCAACAATTTAAAAAATGTAAAAAACATTCTTCCCCATAAGCCATGTAAAAACAAGCAACAGGCCCACCAGCTGCAGGCCACAGTTGGTCAGTTCTTGCTTCATCTGGCTACCCTCCAACAACAGAAGGTTGGGCTGGGTCTTTGAGGCCTGGTCAGGAACAAAGGGTATCTTGGGAACAGTGAGCATTGCAAGTGCTGCCGGAAATAGTTTTCTGGAGATCTAGGGGGTTTAAGCTGTTTTTAATAGCCTTCAGTGGCTTCCCTCACTCTGAGTTAAGGTCAGGACGTCTTAGCATGGCATTTGTGGCCCTCTGTGACCCGAACCCTGCCTGCAGGGTCACTTTCAGCGCTTCTGCCTCCCTCAGGGGCCCCTAGGCTATGGGCCTTCTGTCAGGGCTGTGCCTCTCCATGTTTTTCCCTCTTCTGGGAATAGACCTGTGCCGTGGGCTGGCTAGCCTTAGCCCTAAGCCTGCCCCGTTGCTCAGGCTGAGCTGGGAGTCTCTGATAGTTCTCCCACGTGCTATGATTCACACTTGTCCTGCAGCAGCCCCTTGTGGGCTAAAACCTCCATCTTATTTATGCATTTTTGCATCCCCAAGCACTCACTGTGGGGGCTTAAGTGAGTGTCAGTGAGTGGGAGAAGGCTTCCAGAAGAGAAGGCAGAATTTCTGTGCTAGTGCAAGATTTGAGATCTTCCCATTAGAAGACCCCTGAAAGGTCTCTGGTCCTAATACTGATCAACAGGAGTGATGTCTGGGATGCCTGGGTGGCTCAGTGAGTTAAGTGTCTGCCTTCAGCTCAGGTCATGATCCCGGGGGCCTGGGACATGGCAAGTCCCACATTGGGCTCCCTGCTCGGCGGGGGGCCTGCTTCTCCCCCTGCTCATGTTCTCTCTCTCTCTCTCTCTGTGTCTCTAATGAATAAATTTAAAAAATCTAATAAATAAATAAAGGAGTGATTTCTGCTCTGCCCTGGACTTGGGTCCTGGGAGGGGAGAGACAGCATCTCCACTCCATTTCTGGAGCAAGGAGCAAGCGTTGGTGCACCAAAGGCTTTGAGCTGACTGATCTCACTGAAGCTTTGCTTTCCCGGTTCCTAGATTGTGGAGACTCACTTTCACCACTTAACAGGACCATGAAATGGTGTCAGTGGTCTTTGTGAACTAGGGAGATTTTTAATTTGCTAGACCCCTTCTGCCCAGAGGGAGAGAGGGTATGTTGAGGTGTCATGACACACTTCCTTTGAGATTTTGATCAGGAACAGAGAATCCTGGGAGATTCCTGGTAAACAGCACCCTTCCCAAGCCCATTAACTTCCAGTCACAGGTTTTTCACACACCGTAAGAAAGGGGAATAGAAGAGTAAGGAGAAATAAAATTGGGGTGGTGGCAGCCGGATGATGAGGTCTGGAGTGTGGGGCAAAGATAAAGAAAGGGAGGGTCCTTTGTTTTCTGGAATTTAACATATGAATAAAGAAAATACAAAGGAAGGAAGACCGGGCACCAGGGCTGTTGAAGGAAGGATTAGGGGTGGCGGTGGGGGAACCCCTCCCCAGCATTCCAGTGGAGGACACTGTGGGCCAGGAAGGCAGCTGATGGACATCTCCAAGGTCACAGAGCAGGAAGTGGCCATTCTCTTCCCGAGGAGCTGTGGGTCCGACACGAGTCCTAAATGAGGCCTTGGATAGACAAGGGTTAGGGTTAGGGTTAGCACGCCAAAGGGGCAGAGCCAAGCGAAGTATGGCGTCCCACAGCCCTTTGGGCAGGCTAACGGTTTGGGGGCTTGGGACCTCCGGCGCCACAGCTGAAGAGGAACAAATTCTGGCAGCCTGCAGCAGGCTACCCTCCGGCCAGCGTCTTCAAGCGACCTCCAAGAGTCCCTGCTACTCTGCAGGGGTCCCAGGAGACCCTCTCCTCCTCCGGTCTGGCAGCTGCAGGAGCGAAAAGGGCGAAAAAAATGAAACCAGACAGAAAGGGCTCGATGTGCTCACGCAGGGGAGACGCATGTCTCAGTGTTCTCCACACGTGGGCGACTGCAGGAGTTGGGGAGGGTACCCCCCTCCCCCGCGGTGGCGAACGCGTCCCCAGTCTCTGCTCTCTGAAGGCGGCACCGGCACAACCGCCCCTACAGCCCTGTGCCGTGTGGTTGATAGGGGAGAGGTGGGGGGGGGGGGGTCAGTCAATCATTCCCTTTATGCTCCATCCCACTCCCGAGGGAGTTCCAAGCTAGCTGGCCCTGGCAGGTGGAAAACAGGGTCCCGCCCGCGGCTTCCTAGGATAAATAGGACTGGGACAGCTCACCTCCTCCTCCCCGGGGACCCCGGCAGAGACGGATGGGTAACACAGCAGCTGCAGAGACGGCTCAGGCCGCAGGAGGCGGGGCGGGGCCTGGAGGAAAGGGGCGGAGCAGGGGCGGGGCCGCCAAGGCGGGTCTGGAAACTGCTGGAAGTAATCGCAGTACCGCCGTCGTCGCTCCTTCCGCTGGGCGCAGGCAAAGAGTCCCCCTGCCAGCCCAGGCCGGCGCCCTTCCCCCCCAGCCGGAGCCACGCCCCGCTGCAAAAGCCCTAGCTCTTCCCCCTGGCCCAGGGAGGGCCGAGATCCGTGGGCTGCCTGAAGTTAGACCTCGAATTCCGCACGGTCCCTAAAAAAAATACCCCTTCCCCTTACTGGACTATAGGAGTGTGTAGGGCAGATTGTAGCAAAAAAGTCGAACCTGGGAGCCGAGGTCGGAGTGGTTGGCCGCTTCTATCCCCGCTCTCCATCTTTTTAGATGTTCCTCCAAGGCACGACTCTCGGGTCTGGAGGCGCTTGCCTCACAGGTTTATAGGAAGGTCAGTGGCATCCGCGCCCCTAGATCCCCCGTTTCTGTCACATGAGTATTCTCAATCTTTAGTTCTTGGAGAGGGCTCATGCCTTGAAGTGCGGAGACAGGGCCACGAAAAGGAATACTTGCGTGTGCTCTTAAGGCGGAGACTGAGACCTGCGGCTCCCGCCCTTCCCCGCCCCCTCCCCTATTTTGGACCATGACGTCAAGGTGGGCGGGCAGCGGCAGGTGCAGGGCTGACAGACATCCTCCTTTAAGGCGGAGGGATTCGGGGGCGGGCAGCTAGTCTGTGCTTCGCCGTATATAGAGCGCCTGGGGGCGCACAGCCGCTCTTTTGAGTCACCCCCGCGCGGCTTTGTTGTGGAGACGTAGCCGGACGCAGTCCCTACCCACCGTGGTCTGTAGTGCTTGCAGCTCTTCTCCTTTAAGGTAAGGTCGGAGCTCCGTTCAGATTTTTCTGTCTGGAATGCTCTTTTGAGTTGCTTTCGTTCCTCGTTTCCTTCCCAAAGCCTAGATTTTGTTGTGTTGGAGCGGCCCCTGGGATAGGACGACTCCAAATTTCGTTGGGGGGGGGGGGGGGGGGGTTTTGCGAGTTAGGCTTGTTTTTTCATCGGTGTCTGGGTGGCGGGGCTTTCCCCGGGCGGCGGCTAACCGTGGGGGAGGTGGGCCGCGGAGTGGGTTTGGGGTAGTGGGCAGCTGCACGTGGTGTCCGCGCCGGCCCGGGACGCTGCCATGTTTGCCCCTCCACTTCCGGACGCGGCTACGGGGCGCCGGAGAGTCCCCAAGGGTGGTGGGTGTGCGCGCTGGACGTGACTCAGCACAGCCTGGTGTTGGTTTGGCTTTGCCATCTGCCCTGTGGGAAGCGTTTTTCAAGTGTTTCCGTTTTTTTTCTGTGAGGTTCTAAGGCGAGAAACGTTACGGCCGGCTCTGGCTCATGGTGCTTCTTTCCTTCTAGATCTTTCTTGCAGTCTCGGGTCGGGGGGGAGGGAAAAGGAGGGGGCAGGCTCTGGAAGATTCGTGGGCCCTCTCCTCCTCCGCCCCTCCCAAAGAGCTGAGATTGTTCTGGAAGCTTCTGGAGCCCGGCGCCCCGCCCTGGTGCCCGGATGCTGGGGCGAAGGGAGGCTGCGCGGTGGCGCCCCCTCCTCGCGTGGCCCTGGCCGACGCATGTCCGGCAGTGACGAGGGTCTGCCCAGCGGATTACGGCCACCATTTTAGTTGTGTTTGGTTTGGTACTCTATTGTAGTCGTGTATGTTGAGGGGGGTCACGATGGAGCTTTGGCCTTACCGGTTCTTTGTCTTAGTACCTTCTTGGGCGGGTATCCCCCGGTCTCAGAGGTAACCTTCTCCTATGTCCCGAGGCAGCAATCCCACATGTGCTTGGTGTGGGAGATAACCCAGTGGGAGAGACGATTCCGAATTATTTCTCTTTAAACATGACATCGGTCACCTTGGGCTATTTTTCCTACCAAAAGAGGTAATAGAACTGTAGTCAGTGGGGGCGCCTGGGTGGCTCAGTCGTTAAGCGTCTGCCTTCGGCTCAGGTCATGATCCCAGGGTCCTGGGATCAAGCCCCACATCGGACTCCCTGCTCGGCGGGAAGCCTGTTTCTCCCTCTCCCACTCCCCCTGCTTGTGTTCCCTCTCTCGCTCTCTCTCTGTCAAATAAATAAATAAAATTAAAAAAAAAAAAATTGTAGTCAGTGGTTTTCTCCCAAATGCGTGGAACCATTTACGTGTTGGAGCCAGGATCTGCATTTGCAACAAGCTACCCAGTGATGCTGAGGCTGTTGGGTCCCATGGACCACTTAGAGTAGTTAGGCTCCAAGATAACCTTTCCAAAACATTTGACATTGCATATTGTGTTAAAGAAGCTTTTTAAGTTTTTCTTTCTAAGTTGGGTTCCTACTAAGGGTATAGGCTGAAATATTTGAAGAAGAGGTTTTACAGTTTTTCAGGAATATGTTTAGTACCCAGTTTAAAGCAGTTTGAACTAAATCTCTTTGAGTCTTCATTGAGATAGGGTGAACCAGTGTTAAATATGGGGCCATTGGTGTTCTTTTGTAATTCTTGACTGTTCTTATTTTAGATGCCTGAGGAAGTGCACCATGGAGAGGAGGAGGTGGAGACTTTTGCCTTCCAGGCAGAAATTGCCCAACTCATGTCCCTCATCATCAATACCTTCTATTCTAACAAGGAAATTTTCCTTCGGGAGTTAATCAGTAATGCTTCTGATGTGAGTGCTTTGGGCACCTTCATTTGTGGTATTTGTTTTCAGCACTCAGGAAAAGGGAGAAGGGTGGTTTGGCATTTTGTGGGGCTGCTGTTGGAGGGGATAAAACTGCTGCTGTTCTTCAAAAAGTTGGCTTTACTCTATGGGGATAGATGGGATATTGTAACTGTAATTATGCGGTTCTTAAATCTCCAGTTGGGGTGGTAATCAGAACTTGAGGCTACTTGGAAGTGAAAAACAAAGTTTTCTTTTGGATGAAGAGATGAGCTTTAGGAAGCACAAAGGTAAAATCGAAATCTGTATTTTTAGGCCTTGGACAAGATTCGCTATGAGAGCCTGACAGACCCTTCCAAGTTGGACAGCGGTAAAGAGCTGAAAATTGACATCATCCCCAACCCCCAGGAACGCACCCTGACTCTAGTGGACACAGGCATTGGCATGACCAAAGCCGATCTCATAAATAATTTGGGAACCATTGCCAAGTCCGGAACTAAAGCATTCATGGAGGCTCTTCAGGTATGTGGTAGTTCAGCTAGACATGCACCATTCATTTTTGTGGCTATTCTTTGGTTTGCTGTGGTGTTTTCTTAAACTTGTGTTTGACTTTAAAACTTCCTGGCAGGCTGGTGCAGACATCTCCATGATTGGACAGTTTGGCGTTGGCTTTTATTCTGCCTACCTGGTGGCAGAGAAGGTGGTGGTTATCACAAAGCACAATGATGATGAGCAGTATGCCTGGGAGTCCTCTGCTGGGGGCTCCTTCACTGTACGTGCAGACCATGGTAAGTTGACTTTCTTGTTAGGTTGTCTGGGTTAGAATTCTGGGGAAATTTGGAATAGAGATCTTAAGCATGTTCTTTATCAAGTAATTATTTTTCATTACAGTTTTGTGTTTAGTTTTGTGTCCTTATGCTGTATTGTGATTGACTTTTCCTAGGTGAGCCCATTGGCCGGGGTACTAAAGTGATTCTCCATCTTAAAGAAGACCAGACAGAGTATTTAGAGGAGAGACGTGTCAAAGAAGTGGTGAAGAAGCATTCGCAGTTCATAGGTTATCCCATCACCCTTTATGTGAGTGTGGACTGGTAATCCTGACATGTATGATGTCTGCTGCTCAGGAGAATGGGATGGTCCCCAGTTTTTTGGTGTTATGTATTCTGAAACTATTGTTTTTTTGTGTTCTCAGTTGGAGAAGGAACGAGAGAAAGAAATCAGTGATGATGAGGCAGAGGAGGAGAAAGGGGAGAAAGAAGAAGAAGAGAAAGATGAGGAGGAGAAGCCCAAGATTGAAGATGTGGGCTCAGATGAGGAGGATGATAGTGGGAAGGACAAGAAAAAGAAAACAAAGAAGATTAAGGAGAAATACATAGACCAGGAAGAACTGAACAAGACCAAGCCCATTTGGACCAGAAACCCTGATGACATTACCCAGGAGGAATATGGAGAGTTTTACAAGAGTCTTACTAATGACTGGGAAGACCACTTGGCAGTCAAGGTGAGAAGCCTCGCTTGTTGACTCAACAGGAAAAGCAGGCAGAAGGGTGTTGGTGGTAGTAGATAAGTGGAACTTGCCTACCTGGCTAGGAGGTGGGAACTGAATGCCATGGAGCCACATCCATTCACTTTCTGATGACCCTTTCAGGGTGAAGAAAGGACATCCTTCCCAGTGACCTCACTTTGTTTCCATGGCAGGTTTTGGATGGGATTGTTTTCTCATTGATCTAAGGGTTATACATAGGTGTCCCATTGTAGCTTAATTCAGGGTGTAAGAGCTTAATTTGCTCAACAGCTGTCCTATGGCATCTTTTCTGTCCTTGGGGAAGATCTTGTCCTAAGCAATTTCATGAAATGAGGTTGAGAGTAAACACTTCTATCTTGAAATACACTACTGGTTTACCTTGGATTTCTTTCAGCATTTCTCTGTAGAAGGTCAGCTGGAATTCAGGGCATTGCTGTTTATCCCCCGTCGGGCTCCTTTTGACCTCTTTGAGAACAAGAAGAAAAAGAACAACATCAAACTGTATGTTCGCCGTGTGTTCATCATGGACAGCTGTGATGAATTGATACCAGAGTATCTCAGTGAGTGTTGTCTTGGTCTCATGTAGTTAGTTGGGTACAGTCTCCTGTGAAGCCCACTCAGCATTCTCACAGTGAGGTCTTGTTTTGAAAAAAGTCTTCATTGTAGATAACATGGCAAGTGAAGGTTCCGTGAGAAAATGGGTTCTGTTGAATTTAGATAACCTTATTTTATTATTATTTTTTAATTTTTTAAAAGATTTTGTCAGAGTGTGAGCACAAGCAGGGGGAGCGGCAGGCAGAGGGAGAGATGTGGAACTCAGTCCCAGGAATCCTGATCATGATCTGAGCTGAAGGCAGACACTTAGCAGCTGAGCCACCCAGGCATCCCTGCCCTGTCTGTGTTTAACTCTGCTTTCTGCCTGGTTGATTGCAGACTTCATCCGTGGTGTGGTTGACTCTGAGGACCTGCCCTTGAATATCTCCCGAGAAATGCTCCAGCAGAGTAAAATCTTGAAGGTCATTCGCAAAAATATTGTGAAGAAGTGCCTTGAGCTCTTCTCTGAACTGGCAGAAGACAAGGAGAATTATAAGAAATTCTATGAGGCGTTCTCTAAAAATCTAAAGGTATAGATGCAAAAAAGTTACTTAATAATTATGGCGGAGGGTTATTTTTCATTTACATAGAGGGTAGCAGATTATTTACAAGTAAAATTGTTTTCTTTCCACCCCTGAAGCTTGGAATCCATGAGGACTCTACTAACCGGCGCCGCCTTTCTGAGCTGCTGCGTTACCACACTTCCCAGTCTGGGGATGAGATGACTTCTCTTTCAGAATATGTGTCCCGCATGAAGGAGACCCAGAAGTCCATCTATTACATCACTGGTGCGTTGGACCCTGGGTCTGATCAAAGCCTCTCGTGGGGTGTGAGGAGGGAAGGGAGGGCGTTTGGGAATCCCTGGGAACTGGCAGGAGGGCGGTGCATCCTGACCCCTGAGTCACACTCAATAACCCTACAGGTGAGAGCAAAGAGCAGGTTGCTAACTCAGCTTTTGTGGAGCGAGTGCGGAAGCGGGGCTTCGAGGTAGTGTATATGACGGAGCCCATCGACGAGTACTGCGTGCAGCAGCTCAAGGAGTTTGACGGGAAGAGTCTGGTCTCGGTTACCAAGGAGGGCCTGGAGCTGCCTGAGGATGAAGAGGAGAAGAAGAAAATGGAGGAGAGCAAGGCCAAGTTCGAGAACCTCTGCAAACTCATGAAAGAAATCTTGGATAAGAAGGTTGAGAAGGTAAACAATTCTGGGACTAGGATGTATTTTGTAAACAAGTGCTTTGAGCGCTGCTTCCTTCAAAATCTTACGGGGGCTACACAGTGAGTAGTTTTAAGGAGCCTAGTTGGTTCGGAGCTTCCTTGCCTTGTCTTTACCAGACAGTTTTAGGTTGGTATTTCTATAATGCTGGACAGAGATGCCTGCTCTGCTTTCTTCAGAGAAGAGAACTGAACAAACGGTCATTTTAGCCTGGAAATGGTAATCTGATTTACCATCAACGGCAAGTTTTTGTGACTGTCCACAGGTGACAATCTCCAACAGGCTAGTGTCTTCACCCTGCTGCATTGTGACTAGCACCTACGGCTGGACGGCCAACATGGAGCGGATCATGAAAGCCCAAGCCCTTCGGGACAACTCTACGATGGGCTATATGATGGCCAAGAAGCACCTGGAGATCAACCCTGACCACCCCATCGTGGAAACGCTGCGGCAGAAGGCCGAGGCGGACAAGAACGACAAGGCAGTCAAGGACCTGGTGGTGCTGCTGTTTGAAACGGCTCTGCTCTCTTCCGGCTTCTCACTCGAGGATCCCCAGACTCACTCCAACCGCATCTACCGCATGATCAAGTTAGGCCTGGGTGAGTACCTTTGTTACCAGGGCCAGGCAAGGAACCGGGGAGCTGGTCTCACAGGGACAAATTGGACTTCGTGGTATTTGGATCAAAGTTGACATGCCCTTTTTTTCTACTTCTAGGCATTGATGAAGATGAAGTGACTGCAGAGGAACCCAGTGCTGCTGTTCCTGATGAGATCCCCCCCCTCGAGGGTGATGAGGATGCCTCTCGCATGGAAGAAGTAGATTAGTTCTACCTGCAGACTTTGTGTCCTCTGTATAGTGTCCCCATGGCTCCCCAGCAGCCCTGAGTGGCCCCGGTTCACCTGGTTCCCTCTGCTGATGTCTAGTGGTTTTTTTCTTTCTTGGTCCTGTCTTTGAGGCAGGAAAGAAGGCCCTCAAGCCCTGTCCCTTCCGATATTTGACGGGGTTTGGATGTGTATTGTGGGGTTTTTTTTGTTTATTTTGTTCTGAGATTAAAGTATGCAAAATAAAGAAGATACAGTTTTATACAGTTATGCTCTCCCTTGTAAAGTGGATCTCATGCTGCCTTTTGAGTTTCCTTAGCTTCTCTAGCCCAAGTTGAACGTGCTGTTGTTCTGAGGATAGGTATTCCTGGTACACTGAAAGGGTCACCGGTAGCTACTTGGCACTTTTGAAAATCTGGGTACCCAGCATTGACAGTAAAGGGTAGCTTCAAACTAGCAGGTATAATGCCCTTTCAGTGCCCTTCCTAAAGCATACGCCTCAGTGAGCCAAAACACACTTCAGCCCATTGCAGCAATTTAATTTAATAAAATAAAATTATAAGAGCAAAATTACATTTCCAAAGTACCAAAACCTGCAACTGGCTCTTGGAGCAGAGCCTAGGGATCCAGGAGCAGAGAGGGTGGTGTCACTGGGCAGGGCTCTCCCATCCCCCTCCTCCAGCACAGCACCATCTTTCACGGACTCCTGGGAAAGCAGCACTTGGAGCCTACAACACTTGTGCTTTTCTCCCCAGAGTAAGAACTGTAGGTCTCCGGGAGGGAGTCTGCAAGGGTGGGCTACTCAGGGTAGGGGATGAGCACAGGTGAGGTGTTGGGGGAGTCCACAGGGCAAGACTTCGGGGAACGTGAGGGGGTAGGTGCTTCTGCCTTCTCTGTGCCCCTGCACGCCGAGGACGGTCCTCAGAAGAATCCCTACTGGAGAACAGGGGACTTAAGGCAAAGGGGAAGGCTGCCTCTTGGACTCAACCCCAACTTGTAGAGCTGGTTGGAGATACTGAGGAAAAACCCTGCCTTCTGCCCTCGAGCCAACCGCCTCCGAAGTTACAGTAGGAGAGGAAAGTTGGTATGGTGAGGGTCTTGTTCCACTTCACACCCTGGGCCCCTCAAACTTTCTGCACAGGAGACTCGACAGGCACAGCCTTCTTAACCCGTTGCTTTAGACGGCCCCGGGCATAGACTCTGAGCAGGAGGGCGGCAAAGACCACAGCCACCCCCAGGCCCCCCACCACAGTGACCGTGTGGCCGTAGAGCAGGCAGGAGAGGAGGATGGCGAAGGCCTGGCGGAGGGTCATGATGATGGTGAAGATGGCAGCCCCAAACTGCCCGATGGTGTAGAAGATGAAGAGCTGACCGCATGCGGAGCAGACCGAGAGCAGCAGGGCATGTGCAGCAAATTCACTGTGTCGCCCCATGAAGCGCGTTCCCTCCAGGAGGGCCCCCTGCTCTAGCAGGGAGCCCACCGTGAAGAGGCAGGAGAAGAGGTTGACCCCGAACATCATCTGCACAGAAGACATCTTATAGGCAAACAGGGCGTCCTGCCAGTTGGAGGTGAAGCTGTCAAAGGCAATGTAGCCTGCCAGCAGGATGAGGCCTGCCAACGTGGTGGCGGGGGAGCTGCGGGGCTCGGGGCCGCTGGACAGCAGAAACATGCTGACCCCGATGGAGATGAGGCCGGCTGTCAGGTATTCCCAGTGTTCGTAGCTGCGCCGAGACACCAACTTGCCCATCAGCATGACCGGGATCACCTTCGAGGCCTTGGCCAGCACCTGGGTGGGGAAGCTGACGAACTTGAGCGCTTCATACTGACACCAGCTGCTAAGCACATTTGACAGGCTGGCAAAGGAGTACCGGTACATGGGGGCCCCATGGCGGGGTTGCTTGCAGAGGACGCAGGAGAGGCCGGCGACGATCAGTGCTAGCACTCGGTTCATGAGCACCAGGAACTGTGAGTCTGTGAAGCGCTCACCTGGCGACGTGGCAGTAGCCCCGTAGCTGCGGGTCATCACCCTTTCCTGCAGCACTCCCCAAGTCAGATAAGACACCTGGGGGCGGGGGGGGCGAGGCCCGGGGAGAAAAGCAAGAGAAGGGAACGATGAGCAAAAAAGCATCCAGACAACCTCCCTCTTCCTCAGACGGCTCAAGGATTTAAAGGACAGCGTACGGATTTTGGTCCCTCTGTAGTAACTAGAAGTTTCCTCTCCCCTCCCAAGCCTGCATTCACCTCGGAGAGAATCAAGTGTGTGTGAAAAACGACAAGTGCTTTAGGACTGTCCAGACCCTGTGTGCCCCACACAAGGTTATGTTAAAGCTGACTCCATCCCAGGTTATCTTCCTATCTACTCTCAATTCAGGGAGTAAAGACGGGACACCTGTTCAGCATGCACAGAACTAGCAGTGCCCACTCCAAAGTGCCAAGAGCTCCGCATCCTAGCTCCTTCCCACATGGAGTGGGGGAAGGCTGAACGGCTTCCCCAAACTTCGATCAGTGGGTTAACATACACAAGACACATCATTAACATACACAAGACACATCATTAACATACACAAGACACACCATTGCAGGGGAGAGTGTAGTAACAGCCCAGAAGACATCACAGACAAGAGGAGAGAAAAGACAGCATGTCCTCCAACCACTTCTAAGATGATGATGGTACAGCGTGCCCCTGGGAGGAGGGGGCCACGTAACACACTAGGCCAGGAAACTGTTGGGACCGTGCAGTCCCTGTCCACCGGGACCCAACCCAGGAACAGAAGCAGAGCCCGTGGGCCTACCTACCTGGAGCCCCGCAGCACAGAAGAGCAGCTTCAGGGCTTGCCAAGCGGGAGTGGTCTCTACCGGCTCCGTCCGGGAAGCCAGAGGAACCTCGTCAGAGGCCTTGGGCTCATTGCCAAACACACAAGTTTTCACCAGGGGGAAGCAGAGACCCCTGCCTAAAAAAGACACACAAGGTCAAGATCTCATCTTCTCTCCAGCACCTCGTCTTCCCCAGAGCAGCCAGCTACCCTGCTGTCAGGCCTGCAGGTCTCCCTCCCTCCCTCCCTTTCCAAGCCACATCCCTATCTGGACGGCTGCTCAGCACTCATAAAACGGACCGAGCACACTAACCCACCCTTTCCGCACACACCTGTCTCCAGGTAGTTCTTCCGCCTGAAGTACTGCACCATCAGGTAGCCGGGTACCATAAAGCTGGCATAGCCAGCAGCATTCACCAAAAAACGGAAGAACCATAGCTGCGTCCATGACTCTGGAGGGGCTTCGGGGGTCTCCCCACCTGCCCCCAGGGAGGGGAGCGCGGCCAGCACCACCACTGCCCACCACCTGCGGGACAGCGGACGTAAGGATTAGGGTGCAGATCCTAGTGCACTCGGCCCTCCAGAGGGGACTACACTGGAGGAGGGCCCGGAGTCTCCCCGCCCCCCTCAGCTGCAGCCCAGCCTGGACAAAGAGCCTCTCTCTCTCCTGGGGGGGGGGCGGGGGCGGCGCGGGCCAGGCAGGGTTCCCTCCCTCCCCGGGGGCGGATCCGCCCCTCTGACCACACAGGTTCCCTCTGTTCCCTCCAGAGCTCGCCGGCCGCTCGGGCCACAGGCGGCGCCCCCTCCTCCCACCCCGCCTTCCAGGATCCGGGAGCGCCAGGGTTCCCAACTCCTCCGCCCGACACTCCCGGACCCTGGCCAGGAGCACAAGTCCACGCCGCGCCCCCCTCTCCCTGCCGGCTCCGGCCGCCCAGCAGCTGGGACCCCACCCCGGCCCCTCCGTGCCCAGCAGCGGCAGTCACGTGGCCCGGGGGCTCGGTCACGTGGGCCCGCCGCTCCCCTAGCCCCCCACCTGGCGTCCATGGTCCGGGCCGCGTGGGGCGGAGGGGGGCCGGGGAATGCGGTCCCCGGGCCGCGCGCTCCCTCCGCTTCCGCCGCCGCCTCCAGCAGCGGCCAGTGAGCGACCGGCTAGCGGAAGTGCCCCGCTCTTCCCGCCCCCTCCCCGCGGCCGCCCCTCCGCCCCCAGCCGCGACCACGCAGCGCCCCGGGCCGCCGGCAGGCCACAGCGCCCCCGCGTGGCCCGGAGGGAGACGCGGCTCGGGAGCCGGGAGCAGGGCTACCCCGGGAGGGGCGAGGGGCGAGGGGCGGAGGATGGGGAGGCGGGAAGCCCCCAGGCCGCGCACCCCCACCCCGCTTCGCCATCGCCCTTAGCCCTCACAACCAACCCGGGAGGTAGTGGTGCCCCCTGCCATCTTGGGACGGGGACATTGAGGTTCTGCGTCCCAAGCACTTCCTCTTACGTTACCCCTTTCCCGATTTCTGACAGGAAGATCTTTCTCCGCTGAGCTGCAGTTCTGTCCCCCAACAACCCATGACCTTCGAGGCTCTGCATGACCTGGCCCTTCCACCTCGCCCACTCACCCACCCTCTGCGGAGTCCCACTGGCCTGCCCTCAGGTCCTCTAGTTCACCAAAGGCGTGCCCCTGAACGCTCTCCCCACATCCCTTACTCATCCTTCTGTCCAGGCTGCGAGCACACGCCTCAGAGACCTCCCCTGACTAGCCAAAGTAAGGCCCTCCACCAGCTTGTGTTCTCCTCACTTTACTTTTCCTTCACAGCATCCACTGCAACTTGTAATTACATATTTATTTGGATGTTTATGATTTTAATGGCTGTCTCATTCACTAGACTATAAGATCCAAGTGGCCAGAGATTGTGTTGGTTTATTCCCCCATACCCATATTGACCATATTCACCTAACAGGGACTTCAAACTTGTGGAATGAAAGGAAAAACATACAAAGCCATAGCTCCCTTTTGTTACCCTCCATAGGCTCACTCTTCTCTCCGGGCTCCTCCAGGGCAGCGATGAGCACTCCACTCCCGCGGGGGGGTGGGGGGGATCTTCTCATTTCACCTCCTCTTTATCCCTCTGTTTCCACAGAAGGGCAAGGGTTTGTAATGGACAGAGAGGCCTGAGGACTGTTAGCGACCCCCCCAACTCCCCCCCCCGCCCCCCCCTGCACCTAGCAAGGTCCTACCCTGCTCAGGTGGCAATTTCCTTCTCTCTGTCTCTACCATAAAGTCACAAGGCAGGCCTACCTAAAAATCCCCAATGGACATGGACATGCACATGCACAAAACAACGCTGGGGGGAAACTTTTTAAAGGTCTCTGCTGTTTTAGTGTCATGTTATTGAAACTTCCCCTTCCCCAAAGGCTCAGTTCAGGGCCTTCTGTGTGAAGTCTTTAAACAACAGTGTTTAAGAGTCCTCAACAGCAGTGAGATGGAACCCCTCAGGGTCCTGCTTGCTGATTTCAGTTTCTCTCCTCACTCGGGAGAGTCCATGTTTTCCTACTGGTTGGCAGTTTCAGGCTGACTGGACATGGGTAGAAACAAGAGCCCCCGCCATCTTCTAGAGTCAAACAGGCTTCGCCCAGGATACCCGGGGCTTTGGGAGTCTTCAAGAATCTCCGTCCACCTAGGAAGGTCTTCTTTCCAGACTGGCCTTCTCTCACTTGTGATCCCTCCTCTCAGCTCAGGACTGTGCTGGCCCCAGGCTGTGGCCTCAGCAGTCTCCAGGACACCAGGAGGGCACATTGTCTGGGCCCAAACTGCAGCAGCTATGGCTCCAGCTTCCACATGGGAAGAGATGGAGTCTCCGGGGCCCCAGACTCTGCCCTGGCTTCAGTCGGCACACAGCAGTGGCTTCCCAGAGATCTTCAGGTCATCAAAGGGCAAAAGAGCAAAGGGCTGAGAAAGAGAATGGAGAGAAGCAAGATCAGGGCCCATGGGGAAAAGGCAGCAGTGGAGGAAGGGAGCTGGGGAGACAGATTGGGTCTTTTCCCCTCCACCAAATGACAGCTGAAGGACATCGGGGAACAAATCTTCCTACTTCCTACTAATTCCCCAAATAGAGGCCCCTCCAGGCTAGGCAGAGCCCTGAAGCCTTAAACAAGCCCTCACTCTCTAAGATAATGTCAGAATAGCAGAGCTAACCAGGACCCCAGAGATGATCTAGCCCATAGGTCTGGAGGGATTTTTGGCAATGGGGTGGAGTACTTATGAAACATTTTGAATATTCTTTTAAGAAAGCTCTAGGCCCAACGTGAGGCTTGAACTCATGACCCTGAGATCAAGAGTCACATGCTCTACTGATTGAGCCAGCTGGGCGCCCCCGAATACTTTTTTACACTGAACATTTTAAAATGGAAAGACTGTACAGGAAATCTAGGTTTTAAGGGGCCACCCCTCCCCAGGGGCCACCTCCTGCCCTGGGCTCCCCTAACCTTTCTCTTAAAAAACTCCAAGACTTGGAAGTGCTGGGCCCACATTCCTCCTCTGCGACTATCTGCTGAAGCCAAGTAGAGTGACCCTTGGGCATAGGCTCTGATCTCCCACAGGCCCCACCACCCTGTCTTATACCTAGTTGGCCTCACTGATCCTGTTAGAGTCCAAGTTTGAGCTCCCTGGTCTTGACCAACTAAGAAGACAGGCTGAGGGAGGGGCAGAGGCTTGCCCCAGGTCCCACAGTTGGTGAGTGGCAGAGTCGTGGATTGTGGATGACACCCCGGAATCCCGACTCCTTGGCCCTTTCAGCTGTTACGCGCCTGCCTCTGCTATGGGTGTGGGAGGTCCTGCAGAGCAGAGATGAGCCTGTGCCCCTTACATCCTCAGCCAGGTCCTGCGGAGTCTCGTCCTCCACGTTCCGCAGCAGGGAGTCGGCGCCTGCCTCGCACAGAGTGGATGAGATGCTGCTGAGGCCCCGACCCGCTGCGAGGTGCAGGGGTGTGCACCCGTTGAGCATGCGGGCGTCTACCCGGGCACCAGCCTGGAGCAGGAACTGCACCAGACCCCGCTCCTGGGTCTCCACAGCCAGGTGCAGCGCGGTCTTTCCACTCGTGCCCTCCTGGAGGGGAATAAGGAGGTCAGCCAAGGGGCCTCAAGCCGCATCCTGCTGGGCCCGGGGCCCTGGATAAGGAGGTGAGTGCCACCATTTCTGACTGCTGGGCAGGGGAGCCGGGGCTGGATCAGGCGGTGGGGCAGGCCCCGGGCTGGGTCCCGACTGGCCCCCTCACCTGCGTGTCAATGTCAGCTCCGTTCTGAAGCAGCAGCTGCATGAGCGGCCGGTTCCTCTGCAGGGTGGCGATGTGGAGACAGGCCAGACCTGGGATGGGGTGAGGGTGGGGGCTGCTCATCTGCATCCAGCAACTCTCTCTCCCCCGCTTTCAGGGACCTCCCTGCCCCTCAGCCCCAAGGGACTTACTGCCAACTCAGTGCCTCTGATCACAGGACTGTTATAACACAAACCCAAAAAACCCCCTCAAAAGTCTGAGGGAAAAGGAACTCAAAGTTTCCACCTTTTCAGAGTCATGTTATTGAAACTTTCATGCTTCAGGGGTTAGGTGGCTGAGTGACACCTCACATACAGGCGCACCCTCCCCCCCATACCCCTCCCCCATTCTCTCTCTCCCTCCCCCTCCCCCACCTCTCTCAAACTCTACCCGCCTTCATGCCCTGTGGCAAAACCACCTTCTTCACAGCTCTCCAGGATCCCCAGGCCCCAGCCCCTCCCCAGGGGCCACCTCCTGCCCTGGGCTCCCCTAACCTTTCTGCTGACTCCTTTCTGGCGTGGAACCCCCTCTGCCTCCAGACCTAGATTCAAAGTGACATCCCTCACCTCCTTCAAGTCTCTGCTCAAATGTCCCTGCTCCCTGAGGGTCTCCCTGGCCATTCTCTTTCAAAATCACACCCACCCGCAACCCTGCCGTTCTAGTTCTCACTCTGCTCTACTTTTCCCACAGGACTTACTGCTTGCTAACCTGCTAGAGAACTCCCTGCTTAGCCTTACTGCCGGCCTCCATCGTTCTCTGTTTTGTTCACAGATGCAAGTCCGGCTCCCAGAATAATGTCTGGCACATAGAAGGCCCTCAGTACGTTTTTGTTACGTGCATTAATGAGTTCATCTAATCTCTGTTAAACTAAATACCTTGAGGGCAAGGTTTAGCTCTCTCTTTTGCACACAGCAGGCTCTCAGTAAATTCTCAAATTCATTCATTCATTCATTCATTCATTCATGCATCCATTCATTCAGCAAAGATGTAGCGAGTACCTGTGTGCTTGGAACTGGTCCATCTCCTGCCCCCTTATCCCACGGGCCCTGAGGCCGCCCATACCTTGCCAGTTTTGCAGCTGGAGGTCCAGGGAGTGGGGTGGTCCTCGGCCTGGCTCTGGCCGCCCCTCCAGCAGGCAGCGGGCACAGGCCAGGTGCTGGCGCTGACAGGCCACATGCAAGGCCGTGTCACCGTGTCGATCTTGTAGCATCCGACTGGCCCCCTTCAGCACCAGGGCCCGAACTGCACCGGGCTGGTCCAGATGTACAGCCAGATGGAGTGCTGTCTGTAGGCACAAAGGGGCCCGGGGCTACTCTAGCATGCTCTTGCCTCTGGGAACGTGCTAGGGTGAACCCAGGAATTATGAGCTGCCAGAACCTTCTTTGAGGGCAGCTTAGAAAGGCTGTGGCCCTGGTCTTCCAAGGAAATGCTGCTAAACCCTTCCCTCTGTCACTGCCCACCAAGCTCTTGGGACCCCCATTTCTGGAGGCAGGGTGAGGGAAGTGGGCCCCTCTCTTCTTGCAGGTCCCCACAGCCCCTGGAGAAAGGACAGATGGCGGCGGGGTCTACCCCCTCCCCCTCTGGGGAGACCTCTGCTATCCCCAGGGTCCAGGTGACAAGGAAAGGTTGGAGGGAGGAAAATACAGAGGTACCAGGCAGCCTCCACCTGGCGTACTCCTCTTTTAAAAGGCTCCACGCAGATGCCTCCTCCTGAATTCAGCTTTCCCTGGCTGCCCCCACAGACACTGGATCCCACAGTAGCTGGTATGTGTCTCTATCACAATTCTTGTCACCGTGCTACGTAACTAGGTGTTGACATGAGCCCCCTCGCCCAGGGGGCAGAGGCTGTGTTTTACTCCTGTCTGTATCACCAGCTTCTATCCCAGTGCCTGGCGTCCAGTTTCCGGAGTGTGCAGCCTAATGTGGCTGCTAGGAATGGGGCAGGTGTAGGTATCTGGGCAGAGCCCACCCTCTCCCCCCACCCACCTGGTAAAGGTTGTTCTGAATGTCCAGGACCTCCTGGGGCAGCAAAGCCAGACAACACAGCAGCACAGCTGGGGCCTCGTGAATCACCGCCAGGTGGACAAGCCTGGGAGGAGGAGGCAGCAGGAACAGGGATTAGTGTCAGGGCTTGGGCCCTAGATAGTGAGCTAGGGTCCTGGGGTCCTGGGGTTAGAAGGAAGAACACATCGATCTCTAAGAAGCCATTCACAGGGTAGGTAGGTGTAGGAAGTGAGAGTTCGGGCCAGGAAGCGAGGGTTGGTGAGGGAAGCCAGGATCCTGGGGCTGCGAGCTCCAAGTTCCCATCTCTGGCCTTCAGGAGGGCCTTGGCAGAGTGGGAGCGTGGGCAGGGTGCTGATGGGACAAGGTCCTTCCTGTTCGGCCTGCCCACACCCCACTCCCCTCTGGCCCCAGGGCCCTGGCAGGCCGGCTAGAGCTCAAAGCCAAACTGAAAGCTGCCGGGGTAGCACAGAGGTGGTTTCCGGGCCTGAGCTCCCCACCTCCGCCAACCCCAACAGGGAGGACTCAGAGGGCAGGAGTGGGGTTACCCCCACTCGCAGCGACTCAGTGTTACACATTCCAGGGGAGAGAAAACAGAAGCTCTTGGAAGAGGAGCCAGGAGCCAGCGAGGCATCCTGTTCTGCTGCCCTTCACAGGGGAATCAAGAGGGTCAGTCTTCAGACAGCGCGGACAGGGTGGGGCCTGACCAGAGGCCCTCCACTCAGCCTCCACTTCCAAGGGGAGGTCTGTGCAGTGCAGAAAACGTGCGGCTTTTGGGGGCCAAAGAGCCTTAGCCTCTTGCTAAGGTGGGAGGGGGCAGCAGGGAAGGGAAGTTCCAGTCCTGGGGTTTCCCCACATCAGGTGGGGAAAACGAAAGCCAGAGCTGGAGGGTCTAGGCCGGGACAGCTGCCTTGGGGCATTAACTGCCCTGAGGGGTAGTTTGGGTAAAGGCATATCTGGGCTGGGGAGGGGGCTGTTCAGGCAGGAGGGGGGCAGGCTTGGTGGCGGGCGGCAGGAGAGAGTGACGGAGGGAGGGCGGGAGGAACCGCTCTGGAAATCCCCTCGGCCAGAGCCTGTTCTCTAGGTCACATTCCTGCAGCCACCTCCCTTTCTCCCTGTCTCCCCTCCTCCCACTTCCTCTTCCCACTTCCATAAGTCCTATAGGCCAGACACCCTTGAGGGAAGAGAGTGCCCCCTCCCCTCTAGGGACCTCCTGGGGAGTCTTGACACCTCTTCTCCACCCCACCCACCCCAACTCCACAGTCTAGACACAACACCTGTCTCTAACTAGGTAACAGCTGCACACAGAGAGAGAGGCTAACAAAGGACAGCAGTGTCAGAAGCCTTCAATCCCTAGGTCAAAGGTCAGTCATAGGTATTCCACATGGAGCCCCCCAAATCTTGATTCTGGGCCTGAGGGCTGCTGATCTGGGCAGGTCACAAAAAGGCCTGGGGTCGGGCGCCTGGGTGGCTCAGTTGGTTAAGCAACTGCCTTCGGCTCAGGTCATGATCCTGGAGTCCCTGGATCGAGTCCCGCATCGGGCTCCCTGCTCGGCAGGGAGTCTGCTTCTCCCTCTGACCCTCCCCCCTCTCATGTGCTCTCTCTCATTCTCTCTCTCAAATAAATAAATGAAATCTTAAAAAAAAAAAAAAAAAGGCCTGGGGTCATTCCTCTCCCACCCACTGGGTCCACAGGCTATCTTTGTCAAAGGCAACCCAGGATTAGGACCCTCCCATCTCCAAAAAGCAGGTCAGGACAGACACCTCCGGCCTTCTCTACCCTCCCCACTGCCATGCATTCCAGCATCCCCGATCTGGGACCCCAGCCCACTCCACTCTGTTTCTCGCCTCCAAGTCCTCACCTGACAGTGTTTCTTCTTCCTAAGGGGCAAATCTTCAGCTGGCCAGTCCCTCCCACACAAACTGCTTCTTACTTCAACTGCCTGTCCCCCAGCCCAGTCCCCACCAAACTTCACCTGGGCCTGGGGGAGGAAGAGTAAAGTAAAGGGATCAGACAGGACAGTGAGGGGGACTTGGGGGGCTCAGGAGGTGGAGGGTGTCGGTAAAGCTGACTCCAGCCCTCACTTCCCCTTTTGCAGCAGAGAAGGAAGTAAGCTGGGCAGCCAGCCGCCTGTCTGTCTGCTGGGGCAAGAGTGCCCCAGCCTGGCTCACCCCCTCTTTCTTAGGGCTAGCCTCAGCTCTGCACCCTGGCAGTACCCACATCCTTTGCTTCCTGACCCCCACTGGCAACCTGTAATTGGCACCTTTTGTTCCTTGAGACAGGGTATTCTGAGGTCAGGGGCTGGGAATCCCAGATAGTGAGCAAACAAGGATGCCCTCTCCCCCAGTGGGAAAAAAAAAAAACACACAAAAAAACCCTGGACTGGTCAGGGGAATTTTCCCTTCCAAGGGTGGGTCATTGGTAGCTTTCCAAGCTGCTAGCTGGGGTTCCAGGTGTCTGGTAAGGGCCCTGTCAGCTCTGCCCACCTCCCTAAGGGAGGGCAGAGAGATGATGCCAGGGCCTCTGGTCCGGGTCTGGCCAGAGCTCAAAAGTGGGCTGAGAGTGAAGTCGAGTTTGGAAGAGAGAGTGGGGACTGCCCCTTCCAGCGCGGGTGTCTTGAGGGATCCTCACAGAGTGGGTTCCCGGCCTGTTGAAGATCCTGGCGGGCCGGGAGTTAGCATCAATTGGACGGGGTCCCTGTCTCACCCTAGACCCCATACTCACGTGTCTCCATCTTCGGAGATGTAAGTGAGTGCTTCCAGCTGCTGAGGGCTCAGCGCCCCCGCGGCGGCGAGCGGCGAGCGTGGGGCTGGGTTCTCGGTCTCCGTGCCCCCCAACAAGGGCAGGGGCTCGGTGAGCGACGAGGAACCATAGGTGGAGTCAGCTCGCTCCCCATCTGTGTCTTCCTTCTGTGGCTCCTCGGCTGTTCCCGGAGGTTGAGTCCAGGGCTGGGGGCCGCCGCCATCCGAGAGCCCAGAGGCTGGGGTCGGGGTGGGCTCGGGCAGGGAGCGCAGAGAGCGCAGAGACTCGATGCCCGAGTCATACTGGCTCTCATCTGTCTCGTCCGGCCCCTTCCGCGCCTCCGACATGCCAGCGGTGCCGGCCCGCGGGGGCCAGGTCCGAGTAGGATCCGGCTCCGGGCTCCGCCGCGCCGCCTTTCCGGGTTGCAGGTCCGCCCTGCAGAGCTGGCGCCCGGCCGGGAGT
This sequence comes from Neomonachus schauinslandi, assembly GCF_002201575.2. NCBI lineage: Eukaryota > Metazoa > Chordata > Mammalia > Carnivora > Phocidae > Neomonachus > Neomonachus schauinslandi. The sequence continues at coordinate 106,054,537 of NC_058410.1, read as the reverse complement.
GGCCTCCTTCCCGGGCTGCGGGAGCCCCAGGGGTCGGCGAGAAGCGCAGGCGAGCCTCGGAGCGGGGGAGGTTTCCACGGCAGCGGCTACTCCGGCAGCTGGACTGCCCAGTCGGACTCGCTCGCTCGCCCCGCCCCTCAGGCCCCGCCCCCGACAGGCGCTTCCGGACCGAGGCCCCGCCCTCCGGAATCCCCCTTACCCCGCCCTCTGGGTTGGCTTCGAGTTAGGGGTTACCCGGTCCTGAGTCACTCATGCGTTAATTCACCCACTCATTCATTCATTCATTCATCCACCCATTCATTCATTCATTCATCCATCCATGCATTCATATTTTTCTGTTCCTTCTTTGCATTCATTAATTTCACGCATTTTCTTTCCTTCCTTCCTTCCTTTCTTCCATTTCTTCATTTTTTCCATTCATTCATTCGTTTTTAGTTTTATTTTATTTTTAAGATTTTATTTATTTATTCATAAGAGAGAGAGAGAGAGGCAGAGAGAGAAGCAGGCTCACCGCTGAGCAGGGAGCCTGATGCGGGGCTCGATCCCAGGACCCTGGGATCACGACCTGAGCCGAAGGCAGACGCTTAACAACTGAGCCACCCAGGCGCCCTATTTTTTATTTTTTTAAATATTTTTATTTATTTATTTGACACAGAGAGAGCACGCATAAGCAGGGGAAGGGGGAGAGGGAGAAGCAGGCTCCCCATCCAGCAGGGAGCCCAAATGGGGGCTTGATTCCAGGACCCCGGGATCATGACTTGAGCCGAAGGCAGCCGCTTAGGCGACTGAACCGCCCAGGCGCCCCTTTTCGTTTGTTTTTAAAGGAATATTTATTAATCGTCTGCACAGGCTGGGCATCTTGCAGGGAGAGCACTGCTTCCTATCTCCTACCCATTTCTCTCAATTTCTGTGGTTTTCTCATCTATCGGTGCCCGGGAGTTTGGGTAGGGAAAGAAAGGGGATACTTACTGTCTTTAAAGGACCAGTTCTCCCTTTGTGTCCTGGATAGAGGGTCTCCTGCAACAACTTCCCAGATCACATAGAATTGGGCACAAGGATGTTTTTTGTTTTTTAAGATTTTATTTATTTATTCGACAGAGAGACACAGGAGAGAGGGAACACAAGCAGGGGGAGTGGGAGAGGGAGAAGCAGGCTTCCTGCTGAGCAGGGAGCCCGATGTGGGGCTCCATCCCAGGACCCCGAGATCACGACCTGAGCCAAAAGCAGACGCTTAACAACTGAGCCATCCAGGCGCCCCAAGGATGGTTTTTTTGTTTTTGTTTTTTTTTTTGAAAGTGAGTTTTCTCAGGCAAGCTGTTGTCTTAAAAAAAAATGCAGAGTGGTCATGTTTTTTTGTTGTCTAAAAAAGCAGACTGGTCATTCTTCACAGGGATGAAACACTGGCTCTGGGCAGTTACAACATCTGGTTACCCCTAGGGGTCAGGGAAGTTTAGTTCCTCATGGTGGGGCCAGAATGGGGAGGCCCCAGACATGCTGGGCCATGCTCTGCTGAGGTCCCCACCACAGTCACAGCCCCAGTGCTGGCACATCTTTCCTCCTTCCCTGTCCCTGCTTTCCCTGGGCCTAAAGGGCCTAGGGAGGTTGTAGGCAAACTCCACCCACATAGTGAGCCCCAACCTGTGCCCCATGATTCATCCTCTACCCCAAGTGCCATCAACCCAGGGGCATCAATGACCTTAGAAGATCATCCCCAAGGGAACATTTCCCTTTTCCAGCTCTGGCATTGGGGGAAGGAAGCTGAAGTGAGTGTAGACAGCTACGAACCAGCTTTTCTACTGCCCTCCTCCATGTAACCTCATTTTATTCATCCATCTATTCCTCTGTTTGACAAACATGTATGGGGCTTTTCCTATATGCCTGACATTGGTCTTTCTGCTGGAAGCAAAACCAAGTATCATAGTAACGGTAATAACCAACAACCACTAATCCTACCCCCATTCAAAAATGTCCCATGGTCCCAGCCTTCAAAAATCTCCCTGGCAGGGGCGCCTGGGTGGCTCAGTTGGTTGGGCGACTGCCTTCGGCTCAGGTCATGATCCTGGAGTCCTGGATCGAGTCCCGCATCGGGCTCCCTGCTTGGCAGGGAGTCTGCTTCTCCCTCTGACCCTCCCCCCTCTCATGTGCTCTCTCTCTCATTCTCTCTCTCTCAAATAAATAAATAAAAAATCTTAAAAAAAAAAAATCTCCCTGGCAATGATAATAGAGTGCTTGTGCTAAGACAGGAGTGAGAACAGGGTGCGGTGGGGGCACACAGCGGGGTCGACTACCCAGTGGAGTGAGGGGAAGGGAAGAAGGCTGGGGAGAAGAGAGGTACCTAGTGTGTGTGCTTGGAGGGGTGAGTCAAGAGAGAAGAGTGGTGGGCAGATGGGAGGAGATGCCCCACTGCTCTTCATCCCTGTGGAGAACCAGAGTGGAGAGGATGTGTTGAGCATGAGGCAGTGAGAAGCCACGAGGGGAAAGCCCAAGGAAATTGAGGCATCTCCTTCCCTTGAGGTCAGTGTGATTTCAGATGTTCGCAACTTCCTCCCCTGACATGTTCCTCTCTCATCCTCAAAGGCTAGAGCAAAAAGACAGTCAGGAACTCCAGACCCACACTACATGGGCTCAGATCTGGCACTATCACATCCCCATCTTAAAGTTGGGAAGCTGCAACCCAGAGAGGTGAGTTGAACTGCCCAAGATCAAACCAGTCAGGAAGGACAGGGCCAGGTTCTCCTGTCCCTAATCCAAAACTTTGAAAAACATTTTCTTTTTTTAAATTTAATTAATTAATTAATTAATTTATTTATTTATTTTTAAAGGTTTTATTTATTTGACAGACAGAAAGACAGCCAGAGAGGGAACAAAGGCAGGGGGAGTGGGAGAGGGAGAAGCAGGCTTCCAGCGGAGCAGGGAGCCTGATGCGGGGCTTGATCCCAGGACCCTGGAATCCTGACCTGAGCCCAAGGCAGACGCTTAATGACTGAGCCACCCAGGCGCTCCTGAAAAACATTTTCAATGAAATTTTGTTTCCTTTATGAAGGTCTAAGGAGTTGGGGCGTCTGAACCCACCGCAAGGACACAAGAACTCAGGAGTATGCAGTGACCACCCTTTCCTTCAGACAGAGGCTGAATTTAAGGGAAAACCTATCCCAACTCAATCCTGCGTTTCGTTCGGAACCCCAACAGGTGTCTAGCAGCCCCTTTTCTGGCCACATGAGGTCAGCATTGAGTCACTCGCTGCTTCCAGACCCTGCCTGCACTCTGACAGGAAGCCCTTCTGGGGATACTTCAGAATGGCGAGAGGGACCATACAGTGCCATTTGGAAGGGTGACCTGGGGACTCTGACTCGGGCCTCAGCATGGTCAAGGCCCTGACTGCTTCCTCGGCCCCTCCAGTCCTCTTCTCTCTCTGCTGTTTTCTTCTGGTTCCCTTTGTAGTACCCCCACTCCCAGCTTCCACCCACCCCAGCCAGGCTCCTCTTCAGGAAACAGGCCCTGTTGCCATGGTGACCAGCTGGTCAGCTGGCTCCTTCCTCGCCCCCTCCCTTCACCCCTCTTTCCCCTGAGCTTCCAAGGAAGGGTGATGTGTGTGAATGGAGAAGGGGGGGGGCGTTGTCAGGGGTCCTTTATCTCTTGGGAGCTCTGGGATTGGCCAAAAGGAGTTGGGCCAGCTCTCCTCCAAAGCCCCCCTGAGGTGGAGACAGGCAGGCAGTAGGCGTGGGGAACAGGAGCAAGATTACAACAACTAAATGGGGAGTGTGATCCTCCTATCTGGGTTAGGAAACGGCAGGGCTAGGAACTCTGCACTCTGTCTGCAGTGAGGACTGAACTAGGTGGAACCGGCTGAGACCAGAAGAGGGGTTGGAGTTAGATGTGAGGCAGGGCTTCCCACAAAATATGGGTGGGAGACACTGGAGTTAGCCACCAAGTGAGATTCCTCCTCTGCCATGAGAAAGGGGGCGAGGCCTGCCTCTTCAGGACCACACCCTTCCTCTGTTCGGGTCTGGAGGACAGAATGACTGACCCGTGGAGGATCATGCGGGCTGGATGGTTCTGAAGCAGGAGGCAGCCAGTCAGCCACCTTCACTTTGCCTGGAAAGAGGAGAATAGGAAAATGGAGGCAGGCCCAGGAGTGGGTGTGGGGGGTGGGGTGGGGTGGGGTGGGACAGGGGCTGTGGCTACTCTGCCTCAGGTGAGAATCCCAGCAGATTGGTGCACTTGTCCCGTCCCAAAGACTAGATTCTCCAAAACTTTGCCTTAAGCTAACTTCCTACCCACAAATATCCCCATGGCCTTTGGAATGGGAAAGATCTGGATTCTAGGACTAGCTCTGTGAATACTAGCAGGTGACCTTTAGTAAATCATTCACACTCCCTATACCTTGGTTCCTTGTGGGTAAATGGGGGACCAGTTACTATATGTCAAAGACTCTAATGTAGCACAGGGCACACAGTAGGATTCCACAGTGTGCACACACAGATTGAATAAGCATAGCCTTTATACTATTTTATCATAATGATTGCCCCCTCCCCATTAGACTTTGTGCTCTTTGAGGGTAGAATATTGTATGTTTCATTTCTGAACAGGATACACAGGAGGTAGCCAATGCCTGTTTATTGAATGGATGCATCCAGGAATGAATGAATGCATGTCATTTTTCTTTCTGCGGGTCCCAGGCAGTACAGGGAGAAGCAGTGTGGGTGGATGGCAGGAAGGGGTGGGCTACTTGCAGTCACTCAGCCTGGCCTGGGGTCTATGATTTTGCCTCCTACACCCACAGAAGAAGGGCAGAGGCTTAGAGACTGTCCAGGCAACTTCTTCAAGGCACAGATGAGGAAACTAAGGCTTAAAGAGGGGAAGGCACTTGCCCAAGGTCACACAACCCCTTAATGGCAGAGCCAGGATTAAGAATTGGAACTTAGGTTTCCTGATCTCCAGCCTAGGGCAATGCACAGGCTTCATTGCTTCTTTGGGACTGTTTCTCTAGGGAAGGAAAATGGCTCTGTGAAGCCCCATTCCAATGTCCTCCCCTCTGCCCTCTGTTAGTCCTTTCTCACATCTAGCTCCAATCCTTTCCCTTTCACCCGATTCCATCTCTGTTCACTTGGGTCTGGCCTCTGAAGGCTGGCTCCCGCCTTAAGCGTTACCACCCAACTGGGAATAAGGATCTTCCCTAGGGTTCCAAGGCTCAATTTCCTTTCCCCACCCTCGGCCCCAGGAACTTGAGGGAACCAACGACGGGGAGGGATGTTGGTTGAACCGCTGGTGCCCCCTCCACCGAGAAGGGACAGAAGGAGTTGCTGCACAGATCTTCCCGGGATGGGGGGTGGTGGTGCGGTGAGCAAGGCTGGGAGTGGGGAAGGGGTGCGGGGAGCCCCTGTTGCTTCTCCTCTTTGGGGGGTGGCTATTAGGTAGGCTTGAGGAAGGCGGAGTTTGGGGGGCCGGGGGCGGGGCTCCTGCGCTGGGAGGAAGAGGGGGGGCGCGCTGGCTCCAGCTCGGCTCAGACAAAAGGCGGCGGCGGGAGCGGGCGGGAGGCGGAGCGGCGCCGCGAGGGCCTCAAGGTGACACCCGCCCCCGGCCCCGGCCCCCCCGGCCCGGCCCCCCAGCCCGCCTCCCCACCCCCTAGCCCCCTACCCCCGGTGCCCTTTCCAGGCCCCCTCCCCCCGGCGGGGGGTGGGGAGCAGCGAGGGCCCCGCCCCCTCCCGCCCCCTCCCCAGGGCCAGCGCAGGATGCCCTCGGCCCCCGGCAGCCCCCCGGGAAGCCCTGAGCTCGACGCACCCCCTCTACGCCATGTCCCCCCCTGGCTCGGCCGCGGGAGAGAGCGCCGGCGGCGGCGGCGGAGGTGGCGGCCCCGGGGTTCCGGAGGAGCCCACGGCGGCGGCGGCGGCGGCGGCGGACGAGGGCCCCGCCCGAGAGGAGGTGAGAACAGGCGGCGCCCCTTCCCCGGGCGCGGCCGCAGCCTGGCCCCCCCATCCCCCGCCGCGCGCGGCCCCCGCCGGTTCCGCCGCAGCGCGGCCGGCGCCCCGCACCCCGAGTCGGCCGCCGCAGCCGCAGTCCCGCGCCGATACCCCCACCGGCGGCCGGAGCTGTCCGCGGTGGCGGGGAAGGGGCTGCGCCGGGGGCGGGGCTCGGGGGGGGGGGTCCTGGGCAGGGGGAGGGGCCTAGGGGCGGAGCCTCGCGGACCCCGGGCGGATGGGGTGGGGACGGTGGCAGGAATCCTGTTTGGCGGAGGGAATGCTATCTTGAAGGCCAGGAAGGGCGACTTGTAGGGGCTACAGAGGCAGGAGAGTACCATGGGGAAATGGGGGTGGTACCTGAGCTGTGGTCCTAAGAAGGTCAAATGTGTACAGAGGCGATTCCGCCTGGGGTCACTGGGAGTGTGTGAGTGCACCTCTCTCTCCCAATGTCCGCGCAGCTCCCCCACTCCCAGGGGGGGCCCTGAGCCCAGGAATCCTTCAGAGTGTTGGAAATAAGCATATCCCTAGTTGGGGGCCCTACTCTTCAGTCCTCTGAACCTGGAAACAAAGAGACTGAGGAAGGTACCAGTGGCCCTGCTCCCCTCCCCCCATCTCCCAAGCACACTCGTGCACACACATACACACTGCACTAGGGCAGAAGCACATGGACAGGGACAGACCTGCAGGTAGAGACCCTTTCAGATGTGCTGTCAATGGGACACGTGCACACTCAGGCGGGCCCACGGAGGTGCACATCTACACACCCCCCAAGGACAAGGCTCCCGGGAAGGTACATGTACCCTAATCTTGTTTGTATATGCTGTGTGCTATTGCCTAGCCCACCTACCCAACCACACTTCCAGATCTTTCCTCGCATTTCACACCAGGTCCAGGGCCTGCTGTCTGTGACTGTGCCCTTCCTTTCTACCCTTTTCTCCCTTCCCGTGGCTAGACTCCAGGTCAGGCCTGGGGAACTGGAGGAAGTCAGGATCTCAGTGGCGGGTGTGTGTGTTGTGGGGGTGGGGGGGGGGGGTCCTAAAGCCAGACAGCAGGGAGGAGGAGTGGGAAAGCACAGCCCACCACCAGAAATCCAACTCAATTCTCATCTATTAAGTGGCTGCTGGGCGCCAGCACCATGGTGGGCACCCAGGATGCAGAGAATGAGACCCTGCCCTCAGGAGCACCCAGTCTAGACGTGTAAACAACTCACTGGGGTGACCGTGGGATGGAGTGGGCCAAGTGCTTTAACAGGCCCCCAGAGAGCCCCAAGAATCATTTTGACAAATGACTGGACTGCAAACGTCTTCCTCCCTACCCCCCTAAAGTGCTCCCACAGCCCCGCTCCCCAGCCACTTGTCTCTGCCCTTCTGGTTGTCTCCTCCTGGACTGCCTTCTACTCAGAGATGTCAGTCCTCTTCTTCTCATCTTAGAACAGGGGAAGGATGTTAGGGTCCAGGAAGGAGACTTACAGGGGGCCTCGGGGTCAGACTGTGGGGAGAGTCAGAGCTTGGGGTTTCCTGGGCACCCCCCAACCCTTCCAAAGGAGGTATGAGACTAATTGTCTGTGAGGGAGGTGGATGGGTCAAAGAGGACTGGCTCCTCTAGAACCCAGGACTCAAAGAATCGGGAAGATGTGAGGGTCCCACCTGTTAAGTGGGAAGGTGATGTGAGTCCCTCCCCACTTTCCTGGAACACCTGGAAGGAGTCCTGGCTGGGGACCTGCCTTCGCTGATGCCTATCTGTCCTCCCTTGTCTTCCCCATCCACACCTCCTGTTTCATGGCCATCTTTATGTCTGTCTTTGGACTCTGTTTCTCTGGGTGCCATCCTATCCATCTGTGTCTTCTCTGCCACCCGGGGCCTCCTCCCTCCATCTCTGCTCTGATCCCTCTCTGCCTTTTGGGGTGTCTCTCTCCACACTTCCCTGTATTGGTGTTCTGTTTTCTTCTCCTGTCCCCATGCCTCACTCTGGGTCATTTCTGCATTTATCTTTGGCCCTTGGCTCCCATCTCGGTCTTAACCTCTTTTCTCCATGACCCTGTCTGCCTGTCATCTCTGATGCTGGCTTCCACCCCTCCATCCATCTCTGTGCCGGGTCCTGCCACTCTGTCTCACTCCCAATCATCTTGGACCTTCCCCCGCCCATGTGAGCAGCAGCGTCCCATCCAGCCCTCTTTCACCAAGTCCCTCTGCCGTGAGTCCCACTGGAAGTGCCTGCTACTCTCGCTGCTCATGTACGGCTGTCTGGGGGCCGTGGCTTGGTGCCACGTAACCACGGTGACCCGCCTCACCTTCAGCAGCGCCTACCAGGGCAACAGCCTCATGTACCACGACAGCCCCTGCTCCAACGGCTATGTCTACATCCCCCTGGCCTTTCTGCTCATGCTGTACGCCGTCTACCTGGTGGAGTGTTGGCACTGCCAAGCCCGCCATGAGCTGCAGCACCGTGTTGATGTGAGCAGCGTGCGGGAGCGCGTGGGCCGCATGCAGCAGGCCACGCCCTGTATCTGGTGGAAGGCCATCAGCTACCACTATGTCCGCCGCACCCGCCAGGTCACCCGATACCGCAATGGAGACGCCTACACCACCACCCAGGTGAGGGGCTGGAGGGGGGGGGGGCGCTGGGACCCTGACTGATTGCCCCCAGGGGGAGGAACTCAAGCAGCAGTGAGCTCTTGTGGACACTGAAACAGGAGGGCAGTACCAACCATAGTAATGACGGCAAACACGTAGCAGCCAGGCCCTGCCCGACATACATCATAAATACCAAATCATTTCTTTAATCCTCATAACGACCCTATGAGTTAGGTAACTACTATCCACATTTTACAGATGAGGAAACTGAGGCCTGGAGAGGTTAAGTACCCTGCCCAAAGTCAAACAGCTAGTACGTGGTGGAGCTGGGATTTGAACCCAGGCAGTCTGGCCCCAGGGTCTGTCAGGATCTCAGCTTAGTGCTTAATGGTCGGAGATGGCTTCACACGCACTCTCTCACAGCACGCTCTCACCCGTTCAGTGAGGTGGCTGCTCCCAGGTCCTTTTCCACAGGTAAGGAATCCTAAGCTCAATGACTTGCCCAAGGTCTGCAGCTTCTAAGTGGTAGTGCTAGACTCAAACCCAGGGCCCTGGATCCCAAGTCCAATGCTCCCAGAGGTGGGAGTCTGCTGGCAAAGAGGTGGAGGTAGGCACGGGAGGCCCCATGCAGAGGTGGGGGCGGGGGCTAATTAGCGCTTCCTGGACCCGCCAGGAGAAGGCATTATTAGAGCCCTGGAAGAAGAGGAGATTTTCTCAGTGGAGAGTGATCTCTGTCTCAGTGCTGGGATGGGTAAACAGAAGCCTGGGGCCTGTGACAATCATGGAGGGGGCTGGGTGAGAGCTAAGGTGGGAACAGGGAGACCAGAGACAGAGACCGGTCGACAGGGCCCTCCGTGGCCCATCTGGGAACACACTTGTAAAAGGGAAGAAGGGGCAGCGTGGGACTTGGGAGACGGGGCAAAAAGGTCGGGCAAGCCCGACGGGCAGTTCAGGGCCAGCGCCTGACCCCCTGATGAAGCAGGGCTTAATTAAAATTAGCGTGCACCGGGGTAGGTCCGACTTCCAGCCCATCCTCCTCTCTAATGGATGACTCTGAGGGCCTGCGTTGCTCTGTAAAGCAGGTATTAAGATCCTACCCGGCTCCAAGCGGGCTCTAAAGCGGGGCAGGCTTAGGGTTTGAGCGGGCAGCAAGAGCGGCGATGGGGCGGACGAGGGTGAGCCGACAGAAGCGACTCCCGCCGCCCTCCCCGGCGCCGCAGGTCTACCATGAGCGCGTCAACACGCACGTGGCGGAGGCCGAGTTCGACTACGCACGCTGCGGCGTCCGCGACGTGTCCAAGGCGCTGGTGGGGCTGGAGGGCGCGCCGGCCACGCGCCTGCGCTTCACCAAGTGCTTCAGCTTCGCCAGCGTGGAGGCCGAGAACGCCTACCTGTGCCAGCGCGCACGCTTCTTCGCCGAGAACGAGGGCCTGGACGACTACATGGAGGCGCGCGAGGGCATGCACCTCAAGAACGTGGACTTCCGCGAGTTCATGGTGGCCTTCCCGGACCCGGCCCGGCCGCCGTGGTACGCCTGCTCGTCGGCCTTCTGGGCCGCGGCGCTGCTCACGCTGTCGTGGCCGCTGCGCGTGCTGGCCGAGTACCGCACGGCCTACGCGCACTACCACGTGGAGAAGCTCTTCGGCCTGGAGGGCCCGGGCTCGGCGAGCAGCGCGGGCGGTGGCCTGAGCCCCAGCGACGAGCTGCTGCCCCCGCTGACGCACCGCCTGCCGCGGGTCAACACGGTGGACAGCACGGAGCTCGAGTGGCACATCCGCTCCAACCAGCAGCTGGTGCCCAGCTACTCGGAGGCGGTGCTCATGGACCTGGCGGGGCTGGGGGCGCGCTGCGCGGGGGCGGCGGGCGGCGGCTACGCGCCCGCGTGCCGCTACGGCGGGGTGGGCGGCCCGGGCGCGGCGGGCGTGGCCCCGTACCGGCGCAGCTGCGAGCACTGCCAGCGCGCCGTCAGCAGCTCGTCCATCTTCTCGCGCAGCGCGCTCAGCATCTGCGCCAGCCCGCGGGCCGGCCCGGGGCCCGGGGGCGGCCCGGGCTGCGGGGGCAGCCGCTTCTCGCTCGGCCGCCTCTACGGCTCCCGACGCAGCTGCCTGTGGCGCAGCCGGAGCGGGAGCGTCAACGAGGCGAGCTGCCCCACCGAGCAGACGCGCCTGTCGAGCCAGGCCAGCATGGGGGACGACGAGGACGACGACGAGGAGGAGGCCGGGCCGCCGCCGCCCTACCACGACGCCCTCTACTTCCCGGTCCTCATCGTGCACCGGCAGGAGGGGTGTCTGGGCCACAGCCACCGGCCGCTGCACCGCCACGGCTCCTGCGTAGAGACCTCACTGTGACCTCCCCCCCCCCGCTGCCCCCCGGCACGCCCACCGTCCTCCCTCCTGCCCCTCGTCGGACCGTGCCCCTGGCGTGTAGTGGGGGGGAGTCGTGATGGTGACAGGCTGTGCTGGGCACGGCGCGGGGAGCAGGGAGGAGAGGGTGCGCGGGACGGACCCCGATGGGGTTCGGATCCCCCCGCCTTTCCTGTACACAAAGAGACCGACGGGTGGGAGGGGATGGGCGGCTCCGGGGAACCCCGCCCGGACACGGTCGGCTCTTCCAGCCCCGCCCCTCAGTTCCTAGGGGGACACCTCCCCTTCCTCCACGCACACTCGCACACTCGAGATTTCCCGTTCAGCCTTTCAATGAATCTTGTGACTGTTAGCGGCGACTGTGCTGTGGCACCGCGTGGGGCCCGTCGCAAGGGCGAGGCCTTCGCTGTGCAGCTGGGAGGTCTAGAGGCCGGAGGGGGCTTTCCTTCCTTCGCTGCCTGGCCCCACCAGGGCCTCTCTCTACGGAGGGGGCGGTGGTTTGGTGAACAGCAGGGCTAACTTCCAACCTGCTAGTGGATTCAGTGGGTCTGAGGCCGGGGCCGGATGTCAGCCCCGATGCTCCATCTCAAAACCGTGCAAATGTTGCTCCCCTCTTCTTGGCGCTGGCCCCAAAACATCGGGGTTTCCTTTCTGCCGCTCCGTTCACTGCTGTTTATTTTGCTGGGTCCCTGGAGTGTGGGTCCTGGAGGGACTGTGCTCACACCGCTTGCGTCACTCTCCTCCCTTCCCTCTTGCCCTCTGGCCCTGAACAGCAGTTGCCCAGGGAGGAGGGAGGCAAAATATGGAGGGTATGTACCTCAGTCCTGTCTCTAAACTCTGCAGCCTCCTGACCTGGGTTCTGGGAGGGCTCTCCCTTCAGAGGGGGTGAGATAACCGCCCCCCCCCCCCGCCGCGTGTTCATTAAAGCTGGTCAAGGTGAATGCCTGGGTGGGAAGAGTGGGAGACAGACCCCGGTGATAAAGGGGAACTCTCCTAGCAGGTGGGAGTGGGCAGTGGAGGGAGATGGAAAGGACCTCCAAAGGTGGGGGTGTCTGGGGCGACCCTTGCCTTCCCCAGACTTGGGGTGGTGGTATGAAGAGCTGTTGTCCCCACACATTACCTCTGCAGGGCTGAGGATGTCCTCATGAGCCCCGACTGGAGAAATACTCAATTCCAGTGGCAGGGTCAGAGGCAGAAATTCTCTAAATCTTGTCTGACCCCCTCTGTCCTCCTCTATCCCATGAGCTGAAGCCCTGCAGCGTGCCCTGGGGTCTTCAAAAGGGCACCTTGCCGCCACCCAAGGGCGCTGGTCCCACGTCCTGTTCTAAAGCTCTGACACGGCCTTTTCTCCCCCACCACTCCCACCCTGATGTGCTTCAGTGTGCATGTCTATGTACAACCCCTTGCCCTCCCAACTCCCCTGGCTAAAGTTTTCCCAGCACACTCAGTGCCCAGGGAGTGAGCTCATATTTCAAGCTGGAGAGGATAACCCTTGGGCCGCCAACATCGCTCACCCCTGATGCTCCTCACTTTGCCTGAGCCATATGAGCTCCTCCTTCCCCTCCTTCAGCCCCCTCTCCCATCTTCCTCCAGCCCCCTCTCCCATCTTCCTCC
>NC_058410.1:105967119-106042017 GCF_002201575.2 Neomonachus schauinslandi | reverse complement strand
GCCCCCTCTCCCATCTTCCTCCAGCCCCCTCTCCCATCTTCCTCCAGGCTAGCCAGGCCTACACCTGCCAAGGGCATGACAGTCACCTCTACATCTCTGGCTCCCCGTCCCCCTTCCCTGGGGGACTTGGGAGGTACAGATCATGGGGACACCGCGGCCCATGGTCCATCAGGGTTGAGCTTTCCTGTGGAGATGGCTGAGTGGGAAGGCAGAGGAGGAGAGAGAAGGGGAGGCTTGGGCAGGAGGGAATAGCTGCCCACTAGGTTTCCCTGGGCCTGGGCAGTCATGGCCACCTGCCTGTCAGCACTGAGCCTGCCTGGACCCCGAGTCTGTGCTCCTTGGGGCCCTGGCGATTGGAGCACCCCTCTCCTCGGAGGGGACATCTGTGAGGTCCAGGTGGTGAGCCGTGGCCGCAGGCCCCAGTTCTTGGCCAGCTGGCACGGGATGTCCTGCCCTTGTATGGAGGAAGCCTGGCCACTTCCCAGCTCCAAGGAGGGAGGGACTCAGCTCCTTCTCCCTCAGGCCCATTCCTGAGACCGAGCCTGAGCTAGGAGGAGGGGACAGGGGACCCCCTACTATTATTTTTGCCTGTATTGACCATTTCTGCCTAGGTCTTCTTACACAGACAGCCTCACCTTCCACACACGCGCAGACTTAGAGAGAAAGCGATTCTTTGGTCTATTTTCTTGGTAGCTTTATTGATTGCCAGGGAAAACGAAAACCAGAAAATTAATCTCTAAAATTAAACTTTACACTGAATGTTCTTGTTTCTCTAATTAGAACTTCTGCTAGCAGCTGTGGCTACGTACACACACACACACACACACTCACACACACCCTCACATCTACACGTTTGCACTCCCGAACTGTCAGAGGGTGTCAGGCACAGACAGACTCTAGTTTGCCCAGACAGGCACACAAGTGCAGTCACTCCCAAGCCCCCTTTGGTGCTCGGCGTGGCGCCTGCTTGTTGGAAGGAGTCCCTGGAGAGCAGGCACCCCTAGGCAGTGGCTGCAGCCCATGACCCATCCTTTGGAAAGACCACGGGTCTGGAGGCCCTGGACTCCTCAGCGGGGTGAGGAGGATGGGAGATGGGGCTCAGCCTGGACCTATTAGGTCCTCTTGTGGCCCTGGGCGTTGATGTGACCTCTGTGGGCAGCCACAGAGCGATGGGGACTCTTGGAGGGCACCTGGAAGGCTCCCTATGTGCTGAGGACAAGGGCTTGTGGGGGTGGGCTGGGCCTGGCTGGGGAGAAGACAGGTCTCTGTCAATTGGGTGCATCACACTGTGGCCTTTCTGTCGTGGATTTCCAAGCGCAAAGATTGTACAAATCAAATGTGGATAATAAAGTTGCGGATGACTCACTGACTTCCCTCCCCTGTGTGGCACCTCCCCCATGCTCTCCTCCTCCCAGCAGAAGCTCCCCGGTGGGGGCAGTGGGTCTGAGTCCCTCCTGTCACCTCTGTTTCCCCCTTCCCAGGTTGTGTGTGTGTGGGGGGGTGGGAATGAGAATCGGGATGGAATGGCCTGTAGAACGGGATCACTTTAGCAGAGTCAAGTAATAGCGAGGTAGCATTGGCAGGGGTGAGGGTGAAAGAGCCAGGCAAAGCTCTGCAGTAGCCAGAGGAGAGAGAGACCGAGGGTGTATGTGTGCCCTGCAGGCACGCACATGTTTGAAGGTCAAAAAGTCCAGGACTGTTCAGTAGAGAGGACAATGGTTGGGAGGCAGGGGTCAGGGAGATGGATGGCCTTCATGGGATAGTCTGGGGAGGCTTTCAGAATCTTCTCTGCCTTCCCTAATCCTGGAAGAAGCCGGTCATTTCAGGGGGTATGGTAATATCCTCTTCCGGAGTACAGGGGATGGGTCCCACCTCATACCCCTTTCTCCCCCATCCCAGTCCCCTCCCCGTCTTTATCCGCATCACCCTTGATCACTGACCCCGAGGATATCTGTGGTCTCTCCCACTCTCCTCCCTCTAGACCAGCGTGGCACTCTACAGCAGGCATGAGCGAGCATGAAATGAGGGATGGGGCTAGGGCAGTGACCCAGGTCCCGTCACTGCCCCAGCCCTGTCCCCCACCTTATCGTGCAGGGTTCTCAGGGCCCTTGGCGACGATTGGTGACATGAAGTGGCCGGGATTCAAGGTCCGCTGGCGGGCAGCTTCCCGGTTGGCACAGAGGGCCTGGCCAATGAGGTACTCGCTCTCCTGGGCCACATCTGACAGGCGCAAGTCAAACTCCAGGAGGGTCTTGTTGTCCGACATGCCTTCCAGGAGCTGCTTCCCGCCGTCCTGGAAGAGGAGTACAATGGAAGGGGCCATTTCATATCACTACCCAGGATCGCACACACGCGTGCGTGTGCACACACATACACACGTTTATACAAAGATGTGACTAGAACGAGAGTTTCGCAAAACAACGGTTAGCCTCTTCGTGAGGCACACTAATGTGTTCTATGCTATCCTATCCTATTCCATTCTATTCTATAAGAAAAATGGTGCTCAAGACTTACTAAAGGGATTTTCTTTTTTCTTTTTTTTTTTTTTTAAAGATTTTATTTATTTGACAGAGAGACACAGCGAGAGAGGGAATACAAGCAGGGGGAGTGGGAGAGGGAGAAGCAGGCTTCCCGCGGAGCAGGGAGCCCGATGTGGGACTCGATCCCAGGACCCTGGGATCATGACCTGGGCCGAAGGCAGACGCCTAACGACTGAGCCACCCAGGCGCCCCTAAAGGGATTTTCAATGCTCGTGGTTTGAAAAACATGGTTCTGTGACAGTGATGGTAACTCCCCTCCTCCGATTCAGCCATGGGCGTGTGAGACAGATCTGGCTAATGACATCTGAGGACATTCTGACATTCTGAGAAGAGTCTCCTCACTCTGAAAAGAGAACAAGAGAGGGGGCGCTCTCCCTTTTTCTGCCTCTGAGCTTGGCCCTGTGTGAGGTGTAGCAGCCATCTTGGGACCGTGAGAGAAGCTCCTGAGAGGATCTGGCCATGTGGCTGGGTGGGCAGAGCAGATGGCAGCACTGAGCCAGCGAATTTACCAACTCCAGAGGCCCCCTACCCTGGGGCTTCTGATTATGGGACATAATGAACATTCCTCTTGTTTAAGCTGTTTCCTGGTTCAGGTTTCCGTTACTTGTAGCCAAAAGCACCCCGAGTGGAGACAGTGTATGTGTGTCTGAGCAAGACTGTTCTCTTGGGAGAGGGTGCAGGGCCCCGCCTGGAGGACATGGAGGGTCCTCCTCACTAGTCCTCACGGCTCCAACCCCTTCTGGGCTGGGTGGGCCACGCTTGATGTGAAACACTCTTATGTGAGAGACAGAATGGTCGTGTTCTATGGCTGTGACCCAAGAGTGTGTCGCAAAGCCAGTTCAATGGGTTGCAGATGCATTTTTTTTTTTTATTTTTTTATTTTTTATTTATTTTTTTTTTTAAAGATTTTATTTATTTATCTGAGACAGAGAGAATGAGAGAGACAGAGAGCACATGAGAGGGGGGGAGGTCAGAGGGAGAAGCAGGCTCCCTGCCGAGCAGCGAGCCCGATGTGGGACTCGATCCAGGGACTCCAGGATCATGACCTGAGCCGAAGGCAGTCGCTTAACCAACTGAGCCACCCAGGCGCCCGCATTTTTTTTTTAAAGATTTTATTTATTTATTTGACAGAGAGGGAGAGTGAGAGCAGGAACACAAGCAGGTGGAGTGGGAGAGGGAGAAGCAGGCTTCCCGCTAAGCAGGGAGCCCGACACGGGGCTCGATCCCAGGACCCTGGGATCATGACCTGAGCCGAAGGCAGATGCTTAACGACTGAGCCACCCAGGCGCCCCTGCAGATGCATTTTTAAAAAAATGAAGTAGAATAGAATATAAAGGAAAATGTCAGCATGTATCACAAGCAGTAAAAGTATATTTCAATGATACTATATTGATGTATATGTTTACTAGGTGTTCATGTAAATTGCATTTCTTATTCTGAGACTTGGTCAAGAAAATGAGAGACATCATCTATCAGAAAGGACCCAGGTGGGGCGCCCGGGTGGCTCAGTGGGTTAAGTGTCTGACTCTTGTTTTCTGCTCAGGTCATGATGTCAGGCTCCAGAGATCCAGCCCTGCATCAGGCTCCGCGTGCTCAGCGGGGAGTCTGCTTGAGATTCTCTCTCTCCCTTGCCTTCTGCCCCTTGCGCACACTCTCTCAAATAAATAAAAAAGATTTTATTTATTTGAGAGAGAGCGAGGCGTGTGCATGAGCAGGGCGGAGGGGCAGAGGCAGAAGGAGAAGCAGGCTCCCCGCTGAGAAGGGAGCCCGATATGGAGCTTGATCCCAGGACCCTGGGATCATGACCTGAGCTGAAGGCAGACACTTAACTGACTGAGCCATCCAGGCGCGCCAAATAAATAAATCTGGTTTTCAACCAGTCCTGAGTTTGAATCACAGCTTTGCCACTCTCTACTGACTGGATGCTCTTGGGCAATTCACTAGCCTCTCTGAGACTCAATTTTCCATCTGTGAAGTGGGGTTAAGAATACACACTCTAGAGGTGCCTGGGTGACTTAGTCGGTTGTGTCCAACTCTTGATTTCAGCTCAGGTCACGATCTCAGGGTCATGAGTTTGAGCCCTGTGTCAGGTTCTTGGCTCAGCTGGGAGTCTGCTTGAGAGTCTCTCTTTCTCCCTCTCCCTCTGCCCCTCCCCCATCTCTCTCTCTCTCTCAAGTAAATAAATAAATCTTAAGAAAAGGAAAGAAAGAATTCACGTTCTACTAGGGGCACCTGGTTGGCTCAGTTGGTAGAGCATGCAACATTTTATCTTAGGGTTGTGAGTTCGAGCCCCATGTTTGGTGTAGAGATTACTTAAAAATAGAATCTTCAAAAAAAAAAAAAGGAATACACATTCTACTAGATAACTGTGAGGAATAAAGGAACACTGAAGGATATCAGTGCCTAGCATAGGATATAACCCTGAATAACAGTAACAGCTAGCGATACTGAAGTCCTAGCCAGTGCCTGTAATGTTAACTTCTTTACAAGTACAACTCATTTCATCCTCCCAGTAACAACTAGTATCTACTTAGAAGTAGATACTATTATGATCCCCATTTTACAGATGAGGACATGGAGACCCAAAAAGGTTAAGTAATTTAACCAAGTGCAAAATGGCAGAGCTGGCTGGGATTGGAACCAGGTAAAGTCTGTGCTCTTAACAATTACCCTGGAAGCACCCGAAGGCAGTTGGATTCCATACCCACCTCCCCAAGGCCCCAGAAGGTACAGCTTACCAGCCCGATGTGGTTGCAGGACAGGTTGATGCTGGTGAGCGTGGTGTTGACGGAGAGCACCTGGGAGAGGAGCGTGGCGGTGGGCTCAGACAGCTCGTTGCCACCGAGGTGCAGTGTTGTGAGGCACTTGTTGGTCTGCAAGGCGTGGGCAAGTGCCTGGCCGCCTTCATCCTCAATGCAGTTGAGGCGCAGGTTGAGGGAAATGAGGTTGGTGTTGTGTGCTAGGGCGTGAGCCAGAGACTGGGCACCAGGTGCCCGCACCTGGTTGTTGGCCAGGTTGAGCACACGCAAGTGGCTGTGGCTCAGCAGCTTGGCTGCGGCACGTGCGCCCCGGTCCGCAATGAGGTTGTGTGACAGGTCCAGCTCCTCAAGGGCTGGGTGATCCAGGAGGCTGCGAATTAGGATGCGTGCCTTGTCATCGTCCACCTTGCTTCGGGTCAGCCTGAAGATCTGTGGGCAGGTAGAGGGTATGCAGCAGCCCGCAGCCAGGGAGAATCTGCCTGCCTGCCTACCTACCTTCTGCAGGGAGAGGAGGGGGCTGCAGGGAGGCCTGAGGTTCTGCTCACCTGCTGTTGGCCACCTGACTGGCCCTTGGGCAGAGCAGAACTGCCCCACATGACAGATTGGTACCGAACTGGTGGCAGGCAGTAGAAGGAAAGCCTAGCATTTATCGAGAAATTACTGCATGCTGGGCATGCTGCTAGAGGGTATCATAACCATTATCTCTAACCCTCAGCATCCCAGGCACTTTACAGATAGAAAAGGAAGGCTTAGTGTGGATGGGTCATTTGTCCAGGGTCACACAGTGATCAAGCCCCAGAGGCAGGTTTGAATGCAGGTCTGTCTGATGCCCCAGCCCCTCGCTGTGCCCTCTTCAGCTGGCCAAGATCCACCATGGCGAGGAGAGGAACTCTTGGAAGGAGATGCCAGGGTAAGAACCAGGGTGAGAGATGGGAAATGGAAGGATGGAGAGAAAAGATGAAAGAATGGGGTAGGACTAGCGTGGGGGAATACTGGAGATGGGAGCCCTAACCCTCCCCCTTCTCACCAGCTCCTTCCACTCCTCCCTCTTCCTTGAGGCCTCTCCATCCTCTTCCCATCCTTCAGTCCCCTGCTTTCTTTACGTCCCTCTTGGCCAACTTAGAGCCTCTTGTCCCTCTTGTCATTTCATTGCACCTATCTGGCAAAGCTCCAATCCTGGATCAAGCCCACTCTCTGTTTTCTGCATATCTGTGCCCAAGCAACTGACGTGATGGAAAAATGTCACATGACAGAACTGGTTGGTATCGCTGGAACCACCAGTAGACCCTCAATGCTGTGTGCCAATTCAGCCCTGTTTCTCTGGACAACATACTCTCTCCTCCTCCAAAACAATGGCTTCAACCTTCTTCAGCCTCCTCAAACTTCAGGGGGCCACCCTACAGCCTCCTTTCAGCAGTCAAGTCTCCCCCTGCCTCCCGGCCATTGAATGAGAACCCTTCACTTTCCTAATACCAAACAGCAACCCACTGCTACCCACCACACCCACTCTCTCCTCTGCCCAGAGCCAACTGTCCCACCTCGGTCCTCAATTCTACCTCTCCTGCCTTCTCAGGAACCTTCCCTGGTCAATGAACCTGTGCCTTTCTCCTGACTCGGCCGCTTTCTTGCTATTGGATGGAGCTTTACATTGGTTTTAAACACATGCAAGTATCTTTTTAAGAAAACCCAAACCCTTCATCTATTACTGATTTCCCCTTCGCCCCCTTCACAGCCAAGTTCCTGAAAAAGCTGATCACTGCCATCCTGTTTCCTCACTTCCCACTCTTTCCATAAACCACTCAGATCTGGTCCCTGTTTCTGGCACTCCACTGACAGTTCCGGTTCTGTGACCTCCGAGTTTGCTAAATTCGGTCCTCAGCATCACCACCCCCCATTGCTGCCTGCCCCTTTTCTTGAAACGCACCCCTCCCTTGGCTCTGTGACTCAGGGCCATGTCCCCCTTTTCCTCTTTCTCTGACTTTTTGGCAGACTTTCCCTCTCCCAACCAGAATATTTGGGACATACTTCACCCAAAAAATTACTCATTGTGTATTTGAGTTTCAAATTTAACTGGATGTCTTGTATTTTTATTTGCTGAATCTAGCAAGCCTATCCTAGTTGTAATTTCACATTTACATGATTGCTGATGAGTGCCTTTTATCCCACCAGGCTGTTCGCTCCAGAGGGCACAAATGGTTTAATTTTGCTCCTTATTGAATCTTCAGCACCTAGGATAGGGCCTGGAGCGCAGATGATCCTTGGACGAATAAATGGCTCGTGAACTGGGAAGGCAGTGCCTTTTTCATCTCTGCACCCCCAGAATCCAGCTTGGCGCAAGGTGCATTAAGGGACACTTGGTCAGAGAGTGAGAAGGAAACGGGAGGGAGAAGATGGGGATGGAGGGGGAGGAAGAGGAGGGGAGAGGGAATCCGAGAGGCGCTGAGGGTGGGAGGTGGGGGAAGGCTGGGCCCTCGGGTACCTTGAGGGTGTGGCATGCTTTGATGGTGGCCGCCAGGGAGTGGCAGTCCCGATAGGTGAAGAGGAAGAGGTTCCCCTCGAAATTCATGCCGCAGTCCTTGACCCCGTACACCAGGTCTAGCTCCTCCAGGTGGCTCAGGCCGGCCACCAGGTCGCGCAGTTGGTAGTGGTCAGTGGCGGGCTCCTCCGTCTCCCCCTCACTGCCCGAGTCGGACAGCTCCCCGCTGCGGGGTGGGGCGGGCGGCTGCACGGGCGGGAGGAGCTGATCCACGCACAGCCTGCGCACGTAGCTCCGGCAGAGCGGCAGCAGGTCGAGGAGCACGGCGGGGTCCGTGGTGCCTGGGATGAAGTGCTTTATCAGGTTTTCCAGGTGCTGCTCGAAGAACAGGCGCTTCCAGCTGCCGCCATGCCTGGCCACGTGGCACACGGGCCAGCGCTGCATGCAGCAGCGGCGCCAGTAGCTCTCGTCGTCGATCAGGTTGGCGGTCACAGCCAGCGGCAGCTCGGGTGACAAGTGGCTCAGCACCTTCTGCTGGTGCTCTGGAAGCAGCTGCTTCAGGATAGGGTTGTCTTTGGGAACAGGAAGGAAAGCAGGAGTCACAGTGTGGGGGGGCCCCATGGCGTGGTGCCCTGCTCCGGGCCTGCCTAGGGGCACCGAGGAAATGGAAGACCCTCCCCGGCCCTCAGGGAGCCCCAGTCCGAGAGGGGGGACAGCCTTTACTCCCAGGGATGCGCAGGCTGAGGCAGGAGATGCAGCCCCAGGCTTTGGGGTGTTCCCTGCCTGAAGGTGGACAGCTTAGTATCTGGTTTCCGGGAGCTCCCAGTCTGAGCAAGAATCTCAGGTCTAGCCTTCAATTATCACTTGGTCTGATGCAGGACATAATCCTGAGTTCAGAGATTCCCAAATGATTTGATTCATTCATCTCAAAACAAGAAAATGTTTGAGCACCTCCTGTGCACCAGACACTGTTCTAAGTGCCATGGATATAAGAGTGAACAAGACAGAGGAAGCCACTCCCTCTTAGAGAGGAGGCAGACAACAAATCAGTCAGGTGAGTATATTGTAGGTCGGGTGGCAGTAGGTACTGTAGATAAAATGACGATCCTGTCTTCAGAGCACCCTGTCTGGTAGGAGAGGTTGGCAACTCATCTTTGAAAAGGATGACCATTCACAGAGCACAGAGTACAGCACAAACCAAGAGCCTATACACACTGTGGAAGGCTCGAAGAGAGTGGAGGATGGTCCACCAGGGAGGGCTTACTGGAGGAGGTGTTCAGTAAACACGGTTTGGGCTGGGTTTGGCTGGAGAGAGTGGGAAAGGAGAGGAGAGGCCATAGGCGCACAGGGCACAGTGTGGGTGGGAACCTGGTGGGGCCTGGAAGTGGGGGCAGTGGGAGAAACCATTCTGGCCCCAAGGGGGAAGGGCAGTGTTGAGCAGGGATGAGGACACAGTGCGGAAGGGCCGGGGCTGCGCCGGGACCCAGCCTCTGAGGCCTCGCTGAGGCTCGCCTCTGGGCAAATCCCACCCATCCTGCCCCATTCCTGGCCTTTCCCTCCTGCCCAGGGCAGGGACAGACTCACTCTGGAAGTTCTTGACGATGTGCTGAATGCAGAGCTCTGTGAGGAGGGGCACGATGGCCAGTGACCACTCGGGATCCTCAGCTATGATCCTGCGCATCCGACGTACTTTGGTCCCAGAATTCCAGCCCTTGGACTTGCTGGGGGGTGGGATGATTGAGGGCCTTGAGGGCTGGGGGCCTGTGCTCAAAGTTTGGCCTGCAGTGGAGAACCTTTCCTGCGTGGAGATTGAGGATCGGCTGGGTGCCGACAGTGTCGATGTTGCTAGGGTTTCCTGCATGCTGTGGACTGGCAGCCTAGGGGCAGGGAGCCCCTTGGTGATGGCCTTGTGACGATGAGTCTCTCACACTGGCAGGTCCTTGATGCCCTGGAGGGAGAGGAGGGGTGGAGGTCTTAACTTTGGGGTGGGCATTTAGCAAGAGAGGTAGCACAGAGTGGTTCTTAAGGGTCCATCTCTGGAGTAGAGCTGATCCAGGTATAGATCCCATTGGCTAGCTGTGTGGCCTTGGGCAAGTTACTGAATCTCTTATAGTTTCATATGCCTCCTCTGTGAAATGAGGATGGCAGTCACCTATAAGAGGAACGGGAGAAGTGAATAAAATAATGCATCCAAAGGGGCACAGTATACTGCGACACATGCAACTATAGCAGGAAGCAGGCCCACATTTTGGATAATAATACCTACACAGCAATGATAAGTAATTGATATATGTTGGACCCTTATTTATTTACTTACTTAAAAAAAAGGGTTATTTATTTATTTGAGAGAGACAGGGAGAGTGTGCAAGCATGAGCAGGGGAGGGGCGGGGGGGAGAGAGAATTTCAAGCAGATCCCCCACTGAGCATGGAGCTTGCCGTGGGGCTCAATCCCATGACCCTGAAATCATGACCTGAGCTGGAACCAAGAGTAGGATGCTCAACCGACTGTGCCACCCAGGCACCCCTGGACACATTTTTTTAAAAAGTTCTTTACGTGTATTAACTCATTTAATCCTCACAAAAGCCTTTTTGAGATAGGCACTCATATTTTTCCCATTTTTCTGATGTGAACCTGAACACAGGTTAATTGACTTGCCCCATGTCATACAGCTTATAAATAACAAGGATGGATTTAAATTCAGTCTATCAAGTTCATACCTTTTTTTTTTTTTTTTAGATTTTAAATAATCTCTACACCCAACATGGGGCTCGAACTCACAACCCCCAGATCAAGAGTTGCATGCTCTACCGACTGAGCCAGCCAGGCACCCCTCAAGTTCATACTCTTAATCCTACATTGTACTGCCCCTCTGAGGGTGAGGTGTGGGGGTGTGTATTGCCAAAAGACGGAGGTATAATAAAGAACCATTTAGTTCAAAACAGCTCCCGGGGTTAAGTATTTTACAGAACAGCAACTGCCTAACCAGGAGGATGGAGTTGAGAACAGCACTGCCAAATAGAAATGCAATACATGTCAAAATGCAAGCCACATATACTGTTTAAAATTTTCTAGCATCCACATTAAAACAAAATAAAGAGAAATGGGTGAAATTAATTTTATGTTTAACCCAATATGTCCACAATATTATCATTGAAATATGTAATCAATATAAAAATTCATGAGATATTTTATATACACTTTTTCATACTAAGCCTTCGAAATCCGATGGCTCAATAGTCACGTGTATCTAACGGCCTCTGTTTTGGATAGTGTAGGCTGAGATGAAGACAGCGGGGAGGGGACCAGACCCATGCTCTGTCCAGGGTTCCGGCACCTTCCCTCTTGCCCTCTGAGAGCTCTGGCTCCGCTCCTCCCCGCCCCCCCCATCTCCCTATCCAGTCTTCCTAGTTCTCCCAGCCTCCCGACATTCCAGACAGCAGCGGGAAGGCGTGGGAGGTGAAAAGGCAGCTAAATCTGGGGCTGGAGACAGGAGACAGAGGATGTATCTGGGGCTGGGGACCCTCCTCCGCGTTTGTCCATTCGTGCCTCCCTGCTGCAGGTGCCCCTGCCCTGAGGCTGCAGGCTGAAACGGGGCCGCTCCGCATGCAGCTCCTCCTCCCGGCAGTTTCCCCTCGGATTTGCTCCCTGACTTGTGCACTGTGTAGTGCCCAGTGGGAAGGAACACTCTGAACCAGCAAAGGTGTCCTTGGCAGATGGAGGGGACCAGATGGTACTCCCCAGTCCACCAGGCATCTCAAGGAGGAAGAGCCTGGCTGTGTGTGTGGGGAGGTGGGGGGCAGAGAGAAAGAGACGGGGTGGGGGGGGCATGAGGCAGTGTAGGGAAGACATCTATGTATTTGTGACACCCTTATGCAAATCAAATGCAAATTCACAAACCGATTGTGTCCAGATTTGTGGAAGAACCAGCTGGTGCCTTTGACTAATAGCCCCTCAGAGGGTGTGGCTGGGAGGGGATGCTTCTTAGAGGTGCCAGATGACTTTGCATTTCTGGCTTTGCCAGTGATTTGCTATGTGACCTTGGCCAATTTACTTAACCTATCTGAGCTTCAGTTTCGATATCTTCCTTCTGCAGGCGGTTATGGAAATTCCTCTGAGATAATGTCTGAAATGAGTACTGGGGGTGGGGGGGTGTGGAGGATGGGGGACAGGGGTCTTGGGCTGGGGAGAGAATACCTCGGAGCCCTACCTCTGAGTGCTGACCTGAGATGGTATCCTGGAGTGAGGCGCTTCCCTATCTCCAGGGGAGAGGCGGAGGGCAAGGTGGCTTTGGTGGTGTTTGGGGCTGGATTAGGATGGAGGGGCCTGGCAGTCCCGGCACCAGGAGGAAAGAGACAACAGGCCGGCCCTGTTCCTCCCAGCTCTGTCTCTGGGGTCTTGGGGCTCCCACCAAAAGTTCCCTCCAGAGTTCTGGCTGAAAACATTCCGGCATTCCCTTTGGGCCCAGATGTATCCCAAGACACACTGTGGGCCACACCCAAGGGAGCAGGACCCGGCTTGGCGGGGGGGAGCCCCAGGTTTCTGGCTGGTGTTACCCTGGAGCCGACTGACTCTCCAGATATTTCTAACAACGCTGCCCAGCCTCACCATCCAGGTAGGCCCTTCCCTCTCCTTCGTCCTGGGAGGCCTCGTGTTGGGGACACCCCACCTGGGGGCAGGCACGCCGCCCCCTGGAACCGGGCGGCCATTGCTGGTTCTACTGTCTAGTGCTTCATTGTCTTAGGACCCGACAACTCTTCCTGAGGTCTGCTCTTCATCTTTCTTGCTGCTGGTTGGAGCTGTGGCCCCCTCTGGGCATGACACTGCAGGACCCACCCCAGGGTGGGCTCCGGGGTCCTGAGCCCCCTCCTCAAAAAGAGGAGGCAGATGCGCTCCAGATACATGGCGGGTATCAAAAAGAGTCCCTATCGTCCTGCAGGGCTTACAGAAACCTCCATACCACGGGGTCTGATGCCATTTGTAAGGTTAAAGTGTGAAACCATTAACCCAATAATAAGGTCAGAGTTGACAGTTTGCACTTTCCCCATCACCTATATAACCCAAGCCCACCCACTTCCCCTGTGATAACTATCGTTTGTTAACTAACTGGAATTAAAAAAAAAAAAGATATAAAGCATGGTCCCTCCCTGCCCAGGCGGTTCACCTGACCCCTGCCCTTTATCAGACCCCTGTACCGCTGTCCCTTCAGTGATCTGATTGAGCACCCTCCACCCACACCCACCCTAGACTGTGAGCAACTTGAGGTGCAGGGGCTGTTTCTGACTCCTTTTTCTCCCTAATCCCTGGCCCATGCCAGGTCTGCTTTACAGGAGGTAGCTGGTGTTCGGAGCTGCCCCGCCCCCTTCCGAGAACAGACTCTGGCCAATAGGAGTGTCCCATACTGGTCAGGGTGACTGGCTCAGGGGTGATGCAAGCCAATCAGGGCCTTTCTTGGGCTTTGTTGGAGCAGCCGCAGAGGTGGAGGTAGACACAAGGACGGATGTCCTTGAAGGATACTCATCTCCTGCTGCGGGAAGCTGGCTGTTTCCCTTCACATGGAGCCCTGTCTGCCGCAGGAGGGAATGAAGCCTGGGGGAGACCAACAGAAATGAGAGGTGGACAGAGAGCACCCGGTACCTTTGGTCCCCAGTCTGACGCCCCCAGGCCCCCGAGAACTGCCTGGCTCCTCGGCAGTTCCTCTGGTTCTGAGAACTACTTGGCGGCCTTCTGATAGGTCCCTGTTGCGGAAACTGAGTTGGGTTTCTGCCCCTTTGTGACCAAAGGGCCATTTGGGCAGGCTCACAGTTTGGTGAATGGAATTATGGAAAAAATCCTAAATCAGTAGTTGAAATAGTTCAATGGGGTGGCTGAGAAGGGCCAGAGGCCTGGCATCTCACTCGGGGGCCTCTTCCTCTCCAGGCCGCCCTGGGCCTCCAGCTTCCCCTCTCATCTCTCCCGCTGGAGGACAGATCAGCAACCTGACCTACTCAGCATGTAGCAGTTAACAAGCTCCTTTCAGAGCTTTGGGGTCCTTTGGGTCTTACAGCCACTCTGCAGGGGAGGCAGGGCAGGCTTCTCAGCCCCATTCTAGGGATGGAGAAATGACTGGTCCTCGGACAGCTAGGAGGGCTGCGCCCAGGGCCTGAGGGCAGTCACCTCCCCCTCACCACAGTACACTGCTCTTCCCCAGGCACTGCCCACAATTTTCCACCCTCCGCCAGGAAAGAAGGCACATCCCTGCTCCCTGGGAAGCTGGGGGGCCTATCTTTATGCAACGAGAACCTGTCAGGGAAGGCCTCTCCAGGCCGAGAGAGCAATCAGACATTGGCTCCCCGCTATGGAAATGTCAGGCCCCTAACATATCTATATTTCCCTTCTTCTCAGTCATCCACAGCTGAGTGTGAATGAATTTCAGATTCAACAAGCCAAGTTAGGAAGGGGGCAAGGAAAACACAGCACTGAATGTGGAGGGCCCACAGGTCAGGGGCCCTGTGATAACTCCCCCTACTTCCCGGGGTGGCCTCAGTCTGGCCCAAGCATCGCCAGTCTGCAGCTGACGGTGGTAGCAGGTGGTACTATCTTCCCTGGAAGCCTGAGGCATGGATAGGCATCCATTAGCCAGGGGCCCAGGGGCACCCCGACAGCTCCCAAGGGCCCAAGGAGGACAGCCCCAGAAATGGCAGCCACCTTCCTTTTTGGAGCTTTGTCTCCCTAGGGAACCTATGGGGCAGACAGAGAACCCCAGAGTTTTACTGACTGGAAGCAAGTTGAAGACCCTGATCCTTCTCTGGGGCAGGAATCTTTTCTGACATTCCAGAGAGAAGGTCAGGGCCATGGGGAGTGACTGCCTTTTGTGCCCCCACCTGGTATCCCTAAGGGCACAAGTTACCCTAGGATGGGGAAAGTGGGGACATGTCCTGTGACCTTTTGCCTCCTGGCACCTGTTT
This sequence comes from Neomonachus schauinslandi, assembly GCF_002201575.2. Taxonomy (NCBI): domain Eukaryota; kingdom Metazoa; phylum Chordata; class Mammalia; order Carnivora; family Phocidae; genus Neomonachus; species Neomonachus schauinslandi. The sequence goes on along the minus strand of NC_058410.1, from coordinate 106,027,296 downwards.
CATGGGCCTGTTGGGCTTCACGTGCTGTGTCTCCAGCATCAACCCTAACCCAACACAGGACCACAGTCCCTGTAGAAAGGCCAGTCCTCCCCGCAACCAGGTCCCCACTCTGTGTCCTCAGGACCGGGGTCCAGGGTCCTGAAATCACGTTCAGGCCCTAACTCAAAGGGTTAGGTGTTAAAGTCCGCTCTCTATGTGCCCAAGCACAGGTAATATAAAGGGACAACATGCCCTAGTTCGGCCAGCTTGTCTTCATTTTTGATGGCTTGTGTCTGCTGGACAAGTGTTCTGGGAACCAGATCCTTGCCTATGTAACAGCTATGATTTATTGAATGTTAGGCTGTCAAAGCCTTTGCAGCTGGCCAAGGACTCAGGAATTACACTGCCTGAGGGCCAATCTACACTCTGCCCCGGAGCATCTGTGAGACCTTGGGCAAGTCATTTCACCCCACTAAGCCTCCATTTATTTATCTGTAAAATGGGGATGGAAATGAATAGTACCTACTTCCAAAGATTATCCGTGCTGATGTGTGTGAGACGTTTCATGTAGTGCTGGGCCCAGAGCCAGCATTCAAAATATGTGATAGATACTGTGATGAGATGTTACAGGCCTCACCTACATACGTTTATTAAATCTTCAAATTTATTATTGAGGGCTATCACTGCTATTATGACACTATTATCCCCATTGCATAAACGAGGAAACAGGCTTAGAAAGCCTAAGTAACTTGCTAAGTAAGCATCACATAGCTAGTAAGTGGGAAAGCTAAGGTTTGAGCTGATATCCGTCCATTACTTCCGTGCACAAAAGCGTAGGCAAATAATGAGCTGTTGGGGTTGCTTCCTAAATTGTCCAGACTTGGTTGTTCACAGCACTTTTCCAGTGGGCCTCCCACTTTCTCCAGCTCATGAGCTCTCGCCATCTCCGGGTAACCCTTTTGATGCTGGCCTAAACAGCTCAGGCTCCCTCAGTCCCTAAATCACTGCCCAGCACGGGGTCCTTCCACAGAATTGGGCCATCACCTGTATCCTTCAGCCCAAGGCTTTCTGGGGACCCGAGAACATCCTGCAGAGCTGCGCTCTCCTGGCCCATGGCTCGCATTGGGCCCTTGATGTTCCTCACAGACCTGGGATTCAGTGCCTGAATCTAGCACATTCCCTCCTCTTGGACGTCTCAGAATTCTCAAGTCCCCAGTTAAATCTAACCACTGTGGGCAGAGGCTTCTCCCTCTGCCTGAATGGGAAAGTTGAAGAGGCTGGGGGAGCACACTCTCCCCTTCCTGCTCATCACATCTCTGGCCCTCATCCCGCCCCGCCCCCCTCCTCTTAGCTGAGGAGCCAAAGCACCTCTGTGCCCCTGGGCACCACCCTCGGGGCTGACTCAGCTAGATGGGTTCCACCCTCCACCCACTTCTCCCACTGTGCTTCCCCTACCTTCTCAGCCAGCTTCTCCTTCACCTTAGGATCCCCAAGGAGAACTCTCCCTGGGCATGTCCTCAGGGGCCCCGGGCATTTGTCTGACTTCCCCTGATCTCTTTCATGCCCCTATCAAACCCTAGCTCGGCCCATATCACTCCCAAATTCCCATTCGGGAACTTCCCAGTTTGTGAAATCACAAAAGAGGGACAACAAAGTTCTCCGACAGAGCCCGGCCCAGCTTGCTTGGTGATTGGCCCCAGTGAGACAGCAGCAAACTTAATCACACCCCTGGGCCTGGCCCTCCTCCCAACTCCTGACCACTTTGGTCTGTTGTCTTTAATAGGACTCCAGAGTATTCGCTCCCCACCCCTCACTCCAGCCTTGGGCTCAGACACCCAGCAGGGAAGCTCAGCTCCAAAGGCCAGCGAGTCTCTCCCCCAACCTGCCTGGGGTGCAGAGGCCCTTGCTGTGCCTTGGTAACCAAGGGAAACCAGCCGTGCTGTGGGAGGGAGGGTGGAAGGGAGGTCCCGAAGCTTCTGGACCTGCAGGAAGGACTGCAGCCTGCAGGAAGGACTGCAGCCCGCAGGAGCTGGGCATGGGAGTCAGCCTTTCTGAGAAGCCTGAGGCTCCGGGTCTCAGGACAGCTCTGACCTACCCATGCCCCACTTTCCCCTTTCTCCTTCTCACGGTGCCCCCCCCAGCACCCCTTTACTCGCAGACCCTAAGCCTCTGGGCCAGTATGCAGACAGTGACCGTAGCTAGGGAAGAAGGCAAGAGTCCCGCCTCAAATGGGTGGGCCTGGGTGGCCTCCTGTGGGGACAGGCCGGCCCAGAGCCAAGGAGCCAAGCCAGCCTCAGCCGGGCGGGAGTGGGGGGCAGGGGGAGTTAGGGAGACCCGGGGTGGAGCGTCCTCTCTTCCGGGGCTCACCTCACCCACTCTAGGTGCCGGAGCGCTCACCTTCTTGCAGGTCCCCTCGCGGCCTCGCCGGTCGTTATGGACGCCCCGCGTCGCCAGGGGGCGGGGCCGAGGGCCGGTGCGCATGTGCGCGAGTACATCCGCGTGTGCACCGGGTCTCCGCGGCATGCGGCGGTGTAGGGGATCAGGAACTCTGCGGTGGTGGGGGGGGGTGGGGCGTGCTCTCTGGTTCTGAGGGACACGTTTAGGAATAGATGGGCTTTTCTGGGGGGAAGATGAGGAGTGGGAACCAGGGCAGGGCTCCTGGACTGGAGTGCTGTTCCTACTTTGTCTGGAAACGGGGGTGTAGGGTGACGAGTGGAAAGACGGTCCAGGAAAAGCATCGGCAGTTTCTTCTGGAAGATGAGGAGATGGACGGGCACCTGCAGGGGTTACTGGAACTCCTCTGAGGCCTGCTGTTGACCCCGGGCCTTGCAGGAGAGCTGTGGGGTGCAGCATCCGTGCAGAGTGGCACCTTCCACCTTTCTCCAGGATGTAAACAAGGCTGATGTCAGGCACCAGGCAGGAAGGTTCAGGTCTCCACAGCGCTCCTTCACACAGCTCTAAGCGTTATGTCACCCCTCCCTGCCTCAGCCCTCACAGGGGGTGGTGCTCCTGATGGGCCGGAACAACCAACTTCGGCGGGGGGTGGGGTGGGGTGGGATTGGCTAGGAAGAACAATTGTCCTTCAGGAGGGGAGAGGCGACCAGGGTGGTGGGACGTTTCACATGGAGGTAGTTTAGCTTTACTTTCAGCTCTCCCGATTACTAGTATGTTAAGTCTAAGTTAACATTTTAGAAGCTCGCTTAACTCATCATAAAACAGGGGCGCCGCCACAACTCTTCCCCCTGGTGTTCACGGTAAAGAGCTGGGCTTCCAGTGAGCACCGCTGAGATGTGGCTACTGTGGCAGTTGCCGAGCTCCGGAAGTACAGCTTTGCAAGCCCACAGGGCTGAGCAAGCGGTCCGGCCCTGCAGAATTCCCGGCATCCCATGCAGGCAGGGACTAGTCCCCTTGCAAGCCCTTTCACCGGTGCGATTAGAATGAGAAATCATGCCAGAAGCCACGCTCTGCGCTTATAATTTTAACTAAGCAGCCCCAGAACGTGTTCACCAGGGGGCCTTTGACTTGGGAGATGGGTCCCCTGAGGTCCTTTCCCTCCTCTAGCAACGGAGATCTGGGAACAGAGGTGGAGCTCCTGAGCCTGGCTGGGTGCTGAGCACATTCATTCTAGTAGGGAAGAAGGGCTGCCCTTGGGCTCTTGGCTTCCTCCCACTCTGAGCTGCCATTTCTCAGCTTTAGCTCCAGCTCAGGTTTGGGGCAGGTGCTGTGCAACTTTAAGCCTCTGGCCCCCTGCACTCTCCAGACCCCATCACCTGCCAGTCTCCCAGCTCCCTGTGCCTGCTCACCTTCCCCGCAGGGCCCCTGCCCTGGCTGTGCCCTGGCCTGGGGCATTCCTCCCTCAGATAACCTCGTGGCTCACACCCTCCCCTCAGGTGCCACCTCCCCGTGAAACAACAAAGTCACCCACCCTCCTGATCTGTCCCAGTTTCTCTGCAGACCTCATCCCTGCCTTACACCCGCTTCCTTCTCTTTATTGCGTATTTCCCCACTAGCAGCAAGCTCCGCAAGTGCAGCAAGTTGTAGGCCTTTGGTTCTTGCCGCATTCTCAGCAACTGACCAGTACCTGTTGCTCATTTTATCGACGGGGCCTTTATGAAAAGCTGCAGTTACTGAAACAAGTGGCACCAGAGAGGATCTGCCCTGTTGTCATGACTTTCATAGGGCAGTTCTGGGTCTTGATGGCCAGGGAGGCCCTGGTGGGTACCGAGAACAGGCTGGCTTTGGAAAGCCCATTGAGCACCAGGGGCGAGAAGGATGGTTCTGATGTGGATGCTGGGTGGGGAAAGCTGCTCGTTTTTAAGCAAAAGACCTCCTGGAGGGGCGCCTGGGTGGCTCAGTCGTTGAGCGTCTGCCTTCAGCTCAGGTCATGATCCCGGGGTCCTGGGATCGAGCCCCGCGTCGGGCTCTCCGCTTTGCGGGAAGCCTGCTTCTCCCTCTCCCACTCCCCCTGCTTGTGTTCCCTCTCTCGCTGTGTCTCTCTCTGTCAAATAAATAAATAAAATCTTTAAAAAAAAAAAAAAAAAAAGACCTCCTGGAGCTTTCTAGCCTCAGTGAAATACTTTTTTTTCTTTTTAAAGAAAAAAATTTATTTATTTCTTTGACACAGACTGAGAGAGAGAGCACAAGCAGGGGGAGAGGCAGAAGGAGAGGCAGAGGGAGAAGCAGGCTCTCTGCTGAGCAGGGAGCCTGATGCGGGGCTCGATCCCAGGACCCTGGGATCATGACCTGAGCTGAAGGCAGATGTTTAACTGACTGAGCCTCCCAGGCGTCCCTCGGTGAAATACTTTTTAATGAGCAATCACAGCCAAGACAGTCCGTGGCTCCACATTCATCCAGTGACAGGGGAGTATGTCTCTGGGTTCACTTCCGCCTCCTGCAGCCCCATCTCGTGTCCGCACGGGGCCTGGCCCAAGGTAGCCCTCCTGGACTTAGCTGCTTGGCCTCCAGACTTCAGTGCTTTGCTTCAGCCTCCGGGGAAGTTCTGCTGGCTCCTTCAGGGCTCCTGTCATGGGTCTGTCTCCTGTCTGTTTAGTCTACACAAGTCCCTGGGTGAGCTGGGTCAGAGTTGGTCGAGGGCATAGGCTCGTGCTGTACTGAGGGCAGCTTCCAGGTCAGCAGTGGTTCCGGTGCCCTGTGCCACCACCTGAGAGCCCCAGGCCTTGCCCCCCATGTGGCTGCACACCGCCAATGCCCAGGCCTCCGCTGTGAAGGCTGGCGTGGCACTCTGGGGACAGAAATAGAAGCGGCAGGGATGCAGGGCAGCCCTGCCCACCACCATCCACTCCACCTACCCTCGAGAGTGGCATCATGGTGATTAGCTGGGCACATGGTAGGGGAATCAGGGAGGAGATGGGAGAGCACTGGGCTGGGAACGTGGATGGAGGTTAATGAATGTCTGCTACTTGTTTGCAAGGGATATGTGGCCTGGAGCGGGGGTGGTGGTAATTAGGGGAGCTCATGGTGCCTTCTCTGGTTGGGGGGTGTGGTTAGGGCTAAGAGATGGCCCTATCCCCGTTCTGGGGTGTCCCCATAGATACCCTCTACCCTGCCTCAGAGGAATCAAAGGCGTGGAACCAGAGAGCTAGACCGGGATGGGCGGCTCTCCTCCGTCCCTCACCTGGGTCACCTGACAGGCACACAGTACGTGCCCCAGCGGCTGGGGGCTGAGGAGGAGCACAGAGGTGCCAGGCGCCCGCTCACACAGCTGCCGCACCACCTTCACCAGCACCTGCGCAAGGGAGGGCAGATGGTGACCCTGCCACTCTCTGGATTCCCAGCTGCCTCCCGCTCAGGACTCTCCTCCTCCCGGACCCTGGGGCCACCCCCCAGCCCCAGCACTCACTGAGAGGGACTCGGCAGCAACTGTGTCCACAATCAGGGGCCCCTGTGAGTGCCGCTGCAGCAGCTCCTGGGTTTTCTGTGCAGCCTGGGGGGGGGGGCAGGAAGGACGGCAGGGGCATCAGGCGGGAAGGCAACTGGCCCCCACTTCCACACTGAGCCCAGTCCAGAAATCCCCGCCCCCAGCCAAGATCTTCGGCTTTGAGCAGAGGTGCCAGTGGTTCTGCCTCGAATGGCCTGTGTCCTTCCTCTCCCCCCACCACCTCTTCCCTTTCGCCACAGCTCCAGGCACCCCCAGATGGGCCACTGAAGATGAGGGCCTAAGGCTGGAGCCCAGACGGACGAAACGGGGTGGGAGGAAGGCAGATCGGCAGTCAAGGAGCAATGCGGGCTCAAGGGCCTAATCAAGTCGGTCGGCTTCCTGGAGGGAGAGTCTGAGCCAGACTTGGGAGGTGAAGGAGAGGCACAGTTTGGCAGAGAGGGAAGTGGGGGGATGGCCTGCTGATGGTGCCCAGCTGGCGGGAGAGGGAGGAGCTGCCCCCCCCCCCATATGAGGCCCGGAGGCTTCTCAGCGTGCGTGCTGCAGCGGCTCTGACCCTTGCGGAGCCGCCTCTTACCTGCCGCAGCTCCAGCTTCCGGGCGGCCGTGTTGGCACGCCGCTGCAGCACCTTCAGTGCGGCCTGGAGTTCCCGCCGCTGCCACTGGGGCATCACGGCCGTGTCCACCGCCTACCGCCAGAAGCCTATGAGCCGGGCCCTTCCCTGGGCCACAGACTCTGAGGCCGGGGGAGGGGGGGAAGACATCACACACACCACCACCCCCCCCCAGGGCAGACAAACATCGAGGCCAGCTGGAGTCCAGCAGGAAGCCTGGGGAGTGACAGGAAGGGTCTGGGGAGGCACGGGGAAGGGAAGAGGACCAGGAGAGGGTGGGGAGCAGCTCCGCGGTAGGGGTGACGCTCACATCAGTAAGTCGTCCCATGTCCTTGGAGAGTCTCTGAGCCGCCACCACATCCTGGCTGCCCCGACTCAGCCGCTCTGTGGCAGCTTCAACCTCCTGGGCCAGACTCTGGCCCACCTCTCGGGCCTGCGGGGGATGGAACAGGATGCTCGGGGCTGCTCGGCTTACTTTCGCCTCCGCAGCACAGGGGCTCTCAACCTATTGCTAGTTGGGGCCAAATTAGAAATACTGAACCATCAGGATCAATCAAGGCAGCAGATAATCACGCCGGGGGCCAGCAGCCGGCACGGCCCCATCCGCACACCCGTGCGAACACTGCTTCTGCTGCTGGCGTCGCCCAGCCTGAGAGTGTCAACTGTGTGCCCCCCGCATCCAGCGGCCTCCCGGACCCTGCTGGCACGCCAACCTGCTGGGCCTGCTCCCCAGTGACGGCCAGCAGGCGGGTGGTGCCCTTGGTGAGCTGGCGCTCCCCAACGATGACCAGGTCCCCTATAGCCCCTGTGCGCAGCAGGTGCCTGCGGGCAGAGAGAGGGACAAGGAAGTCAGTGGGAATGCTGGGATAGGAAAGAGCAGCCGAAGCTCCGAACCAGGGGCTGGGGGCTCCAGAGACCAAAGGGAGGTGAGGATCCGGGGGCCCCGGGTCAGGACAGGCAGGCAGGAGTGACTCACGTCCCACAGCACAGCTCCACAGAGGTCTGCAGTGCAGCCCGGGAGGCTGGGTCCAGCGCACGGGCCACAGGCACCCCCACTGACACCACCCGCACAGGGTCTGGGTATACCTGAGGGTGTACGGGGACAAGTCTGTTAACCAGCATGTGTGTGGGTGTGGGTGTGGGGGGTGGGTGGGTGTGTGTGTGTGTGTGTGTGGGTGTGTGGCAGGGGGCAGGTGATCTTCACCAAGGGGGGCGGGCTCCCCAACTCACCTCATCCAGAGAGCGCAGGCCAGGGATACGGGCAGTGCGTGCCAGGGCCACGTCCTCCATGTACACTGGCTCGTCCTGCCCCACGGCGTCTTGCACAGCGCCCTCCACTGCCCGGAGCTGCTCGGGGGTCAGTGGAGCCTGGTGGGGTGGGGGGAAGATGGACAGACTGACAGGTCAGCCCCATGCCTGTAACTGATGTGGTAAGAAGCAGTCAGTGTTCACGGACTACCCGCAGGTGCTAAAACAGTGGCTAGCACATAGCGGTGCTCACTCAACCTTGGTGGAGCAGACAATTCTTTTCCTTAGTGGGGCCTGCTGGCAACTGCAGGCCTTTCATTACGCACTAAAAGTCAGAAGAAACGAACATGCTCTTCTGTACCAAGGGAACTCACAACAAGGGGTGGCCCAACGGAAGAGAAACCCGGGACAGGGGGATGTGGGAGCAAGGACGGAGCCCGATGTGTGAGGAGGAAAGGGAGCCAGGGCGGCAGGGAAGGGAGGGCAGCTCAGTTGGAGCAAGATAGGGCTTGGGTGACAGCAGCAACAAGGAAGCTGGGTGGCTGGAGGTGGAAGGAGGGCTCTGGACACTGGCTGGCTGGCCCCACCCCCCCGCCCCGCCGTGCGCAAGGAGCCTGAGGGCAAGACGCCCCCCCACGGCCTCACAGTGACTGAGTGACAGGGGGCCCGGGTCCTCAGACTGGCCAAAGCCCCCTGCCACCTGACCACCTCTCTGTAAGCCTGCCGCCTCACTTGAAGCCTCTCTGTGCCCCGCTCACCTGGGTGGCCACGTCAAAGCGCAGGCGCTCGGGATTGAGATGGGAACCTCGCTGCTCCGTGCCAGGGCCCAGGGCCTGCCGCAGTGCCCAGCTGAGCAGATGGGTGGCCGTGTGCTTCTCCATACAGCCTAGACGCCAGGCCTGAAACACTGTTGTCACCCAGGAGCCTGGGGTGTGGGGAGAGCCCAGAGGCTGCAGGACATCCCGAGTATCAGGGGTGTGGTCCTTACCTCATCCACGTGTAGCTGCACCTGGTCCCCCACCTTCAGGCCCTCAGGGGCCACGGCCTCGTGCAGGATGAAACCTCCACAGACCTGGGCCCGGGCCACTGGGAACAGCACATCCTAGGGAAGGGCGGGGGGGGGGGCCAAGGCACTGGAGTGATGGTTGTAGCTTTTCCCTCCCCTTGGCTCCCTTCCCAGCTCAGGCCTGCCATGGGCAGAAATTGTGTGTGTGTGGGGGGGCTCACCTCCTGGCCCACCCGCACCAGGTAGCCTCGGTCTGAAGCCTGACCCCCCTGTTCAGCATAGAAGTTGGTTTTGTCCAAGAGGAGGCCACAGCGCTGGCCCCTCCCCACGGAGGCCACGGCTGTCCCGTCCTCTGCGTACAGCTGGAGCACCTGGGCCTCACAGGTGCCGAACTCTGCCAGGGAGAAGCATGGTTATCAGTGCTAGGCAGGGCCGTGGGGCCTGGGGTGTGGGTCTGTGCCTTCCTTGAAGCCAGCAGGCACGGGGCCGAGGAGGACGGGGCCCTTTCAGGCGCCACAGCGACCCCTGGGGGCTACCCCAGGGAATGCCCAGGGCTGGGAGCTCCCATCGCAGACATCCTTCCCTATCACCCCCACGTACACCTGTGGCCACCAGCCTCGGTCCAGCCTCTCACCATAACCCCCGCTGGGTCGCAGGGAGTAGCTGTACTTGGGACTGTCGTCAGTTGGGGGCACCCCTCGGCGCTGCAGCTCCCCCAGTGCGTGGACGTTCAGCTGCAGTCCCTGCTCCTGAACGGGCTCGGCCTGCCGTGACCTGTGCTGCGGGATGGGCGCATGCGCATGGAAGGGGCACGCGGACGGGTGCAATGGGACCTGAGCCTCCCCAGAGCCCTGTCCCTGCCACACAGCTGTGTGGACCCTGCACTCCCCTCGGGAATAAGCCGTCGGGGCTTGGCTGGCTGCTAGAGACCCTGGGCTGGCCGGTGAACCACCCAACAGGCAGGGTCTCGGGATCAGGCCTCCCTCCCACCCCTCACCCACTGCTGCCCTTGGAGGTCCCCTCTCTAGGACGCTGCGCTGGCCTCTCCCCTTCTGCTCTGGCTTAGCCCACTGCACTAGTGTTCTCTCCAGGCCGAGGGGACAGACCCTACCTCAGCCTCCTGTTGCCCTTAATAGCTGCAGCTCCTCCCCCAGGAACTCAGGGCTGGGGAAGGGGTTGTCCCAACACAACCCTGGGCAGGGGTGCCCCAGCCTGTACCTGGGCCTCCTCCTGGGCCAGCCGCGCCAGCCCAGCCGAGTCCAGCTGCACCCCTTTCTCCTCCAGCATCAACTCTAGCAGGTCCAGGGGGAGCCCCAGGTTCCCAGACAGTGATAAGGACCAGGCCACTTCAGCTTTGAGGAAGGAAGACAAAGGGTGTTCAGGGGGGAGGGGCAGGATAGACCAAAGGGGAAGGAATGAGGGAGAAATAAGGGCCAGGGCTTTTCTAAGCACACAGAAGCCACCGGGTGCCAAGCACAAGTGTCCCCTCCCTACATTGGGTGGGTCCAGGAGAGGGGTCAGGCTTCAGGCTCTAAGGCCAGAGCTGGGGATAGCCCAGGGTACTCCTTTGTCATCTGTCATTTCAGAGGCGAAGGGAAGCTCATTCTAGGCATGAAGCCAGCCTTGGGAAGCAGGGACTGGAGGCAGGGCCAGCTGGGCAGTGTGGAAGTGGGGAGAAGCAGGGTGGTGTCCAGCTACAGAGAGGTCTGGGTGCTGGAGACAGTGCAGGGAGAGGGACATGGGGGGAGGAGGGTGTGGATGCTAGGCACAGGCCTGCCTGGCTCACCTAAGTGAGGCCCTCACACCTTGGCTAGGCACCTCACTTACCAGGGAACAGTTCAGAAGGCCCCAGGCGCCTCAGGGTCCGATCGATGATCCGCCGACCCCGCTGCAGGGAGGCCAGGAAGGCTGCCTCATCCTCTGACACCAGGTTGGTTATCTGAACAGGGGCAGGGCAGGACTGGAGCTAGGCCTCCTCCAAAGGACAGCCGCTCTCCACCTGTCTCGTCGGCTCCTCCCTCCCCATCTGAAGCCAGTACCTGGGCTGAGTTCTTCTGTAGTTCTGGATAAGCGTCCCCCTGAGGGAGGTAGAGGGCTGAGAAGTGTGAAAGGCAACCTACCCACTCTGTACCTCCCCACCCTGGGCCTCCCTGAGGACACCTGCCTTGGGAGCTCAGCTCAGGCCAATGGATGGGGAATGGACCCAAATAGGGAATACAGGCAGAAGGGGGTCCCAAACTCAAAGGCTCAGCCACCCAGGCAAGGAGACCTCCTGAGGGCTCCCCGCTTCTTGTACGCAATCCCAGCTTTCTCAGCCCCACAGGACCTGGGCTGGACATTTAGGATGGGGAACCTAGGCTGGGGGCACTATCTGGGCTCAGCTGCAAGCTTCCCGAGCACCCAGGGATGCCCAGAAGAGTTAGCTCTGCCCTCACCAGGGTCTCCACCACTATAGGCACCAGGCTGCCTAGGAAGCCAGGCGGTGCCCGCAACACCTCTGTAGAGAACCGCACAGCTCGACGGAGGATCCGGCGAAGAACCAGCCTAGGGGGTTCAGAGGCCAGCTATGAACCCCCAGCCACCCTTGGTCAGCACTATGGAGAGTGGGGAGGGCAAGGTCCAGGGTGTGTGCTCTCATCCCGGAGCCCTTGCCCTTTTCCCACTCCTCCTGCCACCTCAACCCAACCCACCTCTCCATCCCCTTCCTTCCTCTCCCCTGCAACCCCCCAGCAGCCCCTGCCTCCCTCTGTAGCCCTTCCAGACTCACGGGGCGCCCGACATTCCAGGGTAGACGCCATCAGCGATGCAGACACTGAGCGTGCGGATGTGATCGGCCACCACACGGTATGCCATGTCTGTGCGCCCCTTGTCTGCTGCTCCTACCCGGCCCAAGTAAGGGGGTGCCCCGCAACCCTGGCAAATGGGAGACAAGGAGACATGGCTGCTGGCCCTGCCTGACATGGCCCAGGTGGGGTGCTCTTCATCAGCCCTGGAGCATCTGTCCTCACCCCTAAAGCCGACCACATCTGGACCGTCCTAGCTGGAGAAGCTTCCAACATGAAAGGGAGTCAGGCCCTGCCCTCCTGGGGCCACATTCAGCATTAACCATGATCGCGGCTGTGATCACGCACTGAATTTCTGCTATCAGAATGGGGAGGGTGCTTGAAGGATCCAAAACATCCTGCTCTGGGAGGTATTACTAGCCTCGCTTTTAAAAGGAAATGGAGGCCCAGAGGAGCTAGCTGAGTGCCACAAGGCCACGCAACACATTGGAGTAGATCTGAGATCTGAGGCTGGCCCATTTGACCCCAGGCGCTCTCCGCTGCCCACACCCACTCCTCCAGCCTCTATGGGGGGCGGGGGGGGGGGGGAGGGTGTAAGCTGTGCCTACATGTAAGTGCTCCAAAGCACAGCCCGGTTCATCCAGCTCCACACCTAGAGCTCCACACCTGTCTCTTCCCCGAGCTTCCCCCTCCCTATGAACAGTCCTGCCACTCACCATACTGCTCGAGTCAAAAACTAGGGAGCAGGCCTTGACTTTTATTTCCCTTCCCCATCCTATCCATCAATGGGGCCTTCTGTTCCTCTGTCTGTGAGGTCTTTCAGATCAATTACTCTGCTCCACCTCCACAGCTACCAGTCTAAGCCAGGCCCTGTTGTCTCTTCCCTGGATGAAATAGCCTCCCAGCTGGTTTCTTAGCTTCTTCTCAGGTCTCCCTCCAGCCCATCCTCCACACAGTAACAAGAGTGGCCTTTAAAAGTGTCAATCAGGGCGCCTGGGTGGCTCAGTTGGTTAAGCGACTGCCTTCGGCTCAGGTCATGATCCTGGAGTCCCGGGATCGAGTCCCACGTCAGGCTCCCTGCTCAGCAGGGAGTCTGCTTCTCCCTCTGACCCTCCTCCCTCTCATGCTCTCTGTCTCTCATTCTCTCTCTCGCAAATAAATAAAATCTTAAAAAAAAAAAAAAATTAAAAGTGTCAATCAGATCATGGCCCTGCCCATCTCAGAACACTTCTCACCACACTTAGAAAAGCCCCACTTTGGACTTCAAGGCCCCACAAGGTTGACTTCTGCCTTCCTTTGTATGGTAGACTGTTTGCAAAAATGGCCACAATCCTTTCCTTTTCTGTGTGCATGCCACTTTACAACGTGACCACAGCTCCTTCCCATCCAGGGATAGAATCTATTTCTCCACCCCCTGAATGTGGGCTAGCCTTGTGACTTGCTTTGGCCAACAGAATGAGGCAGAGATGACACTGCTCTGAGCCTAGGCCTCGAGAGGCCTCGTGTGCTTCTGCTCTCCTTCTTAGAACCTTGCTGAGCTATGATGTGATGTGAACAAGCCCCTGCTGGCCTGCTGCTTGACACAGCCTGGTCACTCCCAGTGACCCAGCCAGCCAGCCAGCCAGCCGATCCTCAGAAGTAGAACTGCCTAGCAGCTGACTACAGATGTATGAATGAACTCAAGAAAACCAAAAGAATGACCCAACAAAGCCCAGCCAACATTGCTAGCCCACAGACTCATACGCTAAGTAACTCGTTGTTATTTAAACTACAAAGTGTTTGGTGGTTTGTTACACAGCAAAATCTCCGGGACACATTCTCCAGCTACATCCCATGTGATTCTTCTTTACCTTTGTGTTCCTTTCCTGCCTCAGGGCCTTGGTATCTGCTGTCCCCTCTACCTGGAATGAGCTTCCTGTGCCTGGCTCCTCCTCTTTCAGGTTCCAGCTCAGAGATCATCTGCTTGGTAAGCCTTCCCCAAACACTTGGTCTAAGATTCCTCTGTACCCACCCCCTCTCCTAGTTACTATCACCCATGTTTACTGCCTGGTCACAATCTGCAATCTTGTTCAAACCTGCCATCTTGTTCTTTAATACATTTACTTATTATTTATCTCTTAGGCTACAATAGGAAGAAAGGAGTTAGGGCAATATCAGGTAATAAACATAAACCCTAGCCTCGTGTTTGACCCTGGTATCCTTGGTTGGTCACTGTTTCCACATGCAGGAACATGCAGAATTCTCAACAAAAATGGAAAGCAATAGGGGCGCCTGGGTGGCTCAGTTAGTTAAGCGGCTGCCTTCGGCTCAGGTCATGATCCTGGAGTCCCGGGATCGAGTCCCGCATCGGGCTCCCTGCTCGGTGGGGAGTCTGCTTCTCCCTCTGACCCTCCTCCCTCTCATGCTCTCTGTCTCTCATTCTCTCTCTCGCAAATAAATAAAAAAATCTTAAAAAAAAAAAAATTTAAAAAAAATGGAAAGCAATAGCTTCTGGAAGGGAAGAGGCAGGCTCACCTGGTGTATGGCATTGAGCAGCGGGGAGAAGAGGTCAGTGTCGTAGGTGGAGCGTGCACCCTGCAGCACAGCCACCAGCCTTTCCAGGCCCATTCCTGTGTCCACGTGCTGCTGGGGCAGGGGCTGCAGGCTTCCATCTGCCTCTCTGGCCAGGGAAGGTGTGCAAGGTGAGGCCCCACACAGGATTACAGGAGTGAGGCAGATGCCCAAGTGCAAGTGGAGGAATGAGGAGGGGGCTGACAGTGGGAGGAACCAGAAGGCAGTATCCACCCCTCCCCACCAAAGGCAGACAGTGATGGCCTTGATTCCTGTATGTACTTTCTCATAAACGGTGAGCTCCACCCTCACCCCTGCTTGGGCCCTTGTCTGGACCCACACATCCCCTTTCTGGGACAGAATTCTTTGCCCTGAGAAAAAGACAGGTCAAGGCTGGAAGAAAATCTTAGAGATCATGAAGCTCAGCTTCATCATGTGATAAGAGAGCAAAGGCCTGAGAGCAGCAGTGACTAGTTTAAACTGTTATGAGCATAGTCGGTTGGGCATCTGACTCTCGGTTTCGGCTCCGGGCATGATGTCGGGGTCGTGTTATCAGGCCGTGCACTGGGTTCCGTGCTGAGCATGGGGCCTACTTGGGATTCTCTCTCTCTCCCTCTGTACCGTCCCCCCTACCCCCCCCGCTCCTGTGTGCCCTCACACTCTCTAAGTAAGTAAATAAATACAAACTGTTAAGAGCATAGACTAGGGTTAAATCAGTTATTATGTGAAAAGTATTTAGAAATGTGCCTGGCACACAGTAAACACCATTTAAGTGTTTGTTTTTTATAAGAAATGGATCAAAGTCTCCTGACTGCTACCTTCTCCACTTCTGGCCAGGGATTTTCCTCCTGCTTTAGCACCCTATTACCTGTTGTGTTGAATGAAGACCAGATTCCAAAGCTCCACCAGCTGGGGGGCTCCCACCCTACCAGCGAGGTCATAGTGGATCTCGGTACAGGGCCCACAAGGGCCAGCGTCCCCCATCTCCCAGAAGTTCTCTTGGGGTCCAAAGGAAAGCACATGGCTGGCAGGCACCCTGAGGAGAAAGCCAGGCAAGTGGTAGGGAGACAGACAAGCCTGGGAGCCAGAACCCTCTCGGCCATGAGAGCTTCTCCATCAAGCTCAGCCAGAGCGGAAACAGGGCTGACCCCAGTCTCCTAGGATACGCTAAGATTCTGAGGACTGATGCTGGTACTCTCTATTTGCCAGTCCTCTTGCCCTCCAGAAATGGACATAATGGGCTGAGACAGACTTACCCTAAGCGGAGCCAGATGTCCCTGCTCTCCAGGTCTGGGTCCAATCCTGCCTTGGGGTCACCACCAAAGTAGGAGACCCAGAGCCTGTCCTGAGGGATCCCATAGACCTGAGTCAGGAGTTCCCAGGCCATGCTGCAAGCCTCCTCCTGCAGGGGAAACCCACATGGGGTGGGAGGAGGAAAATGGGTGAGAAGAGGGCCCCACTGAAGCACCAATCAAACTACACGAGTTTCAGCCCTCAACTTAAGACAAAATTCCACTGCCCACCTCGTTTCCAGAACAAACCATTACCATTTCTGCTTGAGTTTTTTTTTCTCCTGCCCAGGAAGCTCCTCCCCCTCTTCTAAATCCTTTCTTTCAAGTCCCATCCTCTCCATGAAATTGTGTTTCCACCCTAACCTGGGCTGATTGCTAAGTCCTGCATTTTAGTATTTCTGCCTGCCCATTTATTCATACAATTACTGATTAGCCATTAGGCAAGAAGCACAGTCCTGGCCCTCAAGGAACTTACCATCCAATTAGGGAAGTGAAACACGTTCCTGCCATACCTGTTCACCTAGCACTTCGCCTCTGTGTCCAGTATGAGTCCTGTCTATGCAGACAATAGGAATGGAGATAGGACTAATCTTGAGCCCCTTCTTGGTGGACCACTGACCCTTTCCTAACTCCAGGGCTTCCTGGAGACTCACCTTAAAATATTCACCCCCAAAAGCCCAGTTGCCAAGCATCTCGAAGAAGGTATGATGGGAAAGGTCTCGGCCCACATCCTCCAGGTCGCTGTGGCGTCCTCCAGCCCTCACACATTTCTGGCTGTTGGCCACCCGTCGGAAGCCTGCCATCTCGCTTCGTGGATTCACAGTGCCCAGGAAGATTGGCTTGAACTGGAAACACATGAAGGTCCCAGTTCTCATTCCCTCAGTAGAAGGGAGAGGTGGGGAGTGGGGTGTTCAGACTGAAGGCTGACTGTGCCCCTGAGAGTGCTGTGCATGGCCAACGGGGCAATCTGGGAGCCTGGGGGCACCTATCTCTGGTGTGTGTGGAGCAGACGAGGGGTAAATAAATCATGAAACAGAGACCCTCTGCTAGTAAACTAGGGAAGGTAAAAGGAGGAGGAATGTGTTGGTGGCTGGAAACAGGGCACTGAATGGCTTCATCCTCCATTTCAGCCTCTTCAAACCACACTCAATAACCTCTGATATAAATCCGAGACCACAGGGCATGTCTCACAAAGTGAGCATTTAACAGCCTCTAAGGTTAATCTAGTCCCCCCTCCTCGCCCATTTTACAGATGAAGACAAATCTAGAGGGTAAGTGGTGCTCAAAGTCAAAAGCTTAGAGAACACAGTGTAGCACATACTAAGTGGTCAATAAACATTTATCTAATCAATTAGTTATCTTTATTTAAAGCATGAATAAATGAAGTCAGACTTCCTCCACCACTCTGCCCCCATAAAACTCCACACCCTCCATTCCTGGACCTAAAACTCAATCCAAACCCTTAAGTTCCCAAGTGCAGCCTTCCCCAAGCCTGAACTTGTGCCCGCAAACACTTGGCCTAACCACGAACTGCCCTTTCCCCAGAGGCCATGAGCTCCGCCCCTCGCTTCTTTTGCCCAATCCCGCGGCGTCTTTCTCCCGGCAAAAAACCATAAACTCCGCCCCCGATCTGGGTGGTTCAGCCCCCACCTGGTTCATGCCCGCATTGACGAAAAGCAAACTGGGGTCGCCGCGGGGCCGCACGGAAGCGGACGGCACTAGCCGGTGGCCATGGCGGTCCCGAAAGAAGTTCAGGAAGGCGTCGCGCACGGCCGTGGCCTGGGCTGGAGGGGGCTCCGATGAGAGAGGCCGACGGCTGGGGCTCCCCCAGGGGGGCGACCTTCGAATGGCCCGCCTCAGTCGTCCGGCGGCAGCTGCCATCGATACCGCCATCTTAACTCGGGGCAGTGACTTCACGGGGTCAAAGGGCACCGCGGGGATAGACGGTGACGTGAAAAGGCAGCCGCGCGCTTCCTACAGCGGACCCTGGCGGTAGGAGGACTGAAGACAGCCTTTATCGTCCCGGTAGAGTGAGCGGGAAGAGGGGACTTCAGCAGGAGCAGGCCAGCTGGCCTAGCACAGCTGCCTGGCACGTAGTAGGCCCTTAATTCTTTCATCATTAAACAAATATTCACTTAGGGGGCGCCTGGGTGGCTCAGTCGTCAAGCGTCTGCCTTCGGCTCAGGTCATGATCCGGCGGTCGTGGGATCGAGGCCCGCATCGGGCTCCCTGCTGCGAGGGAAGCCAGCTTCTCCCTCCCCCTCCCCCTGCTCCTTCTCTCTCTCTCTCTCACTCTCTCTTAAATAAATAAAATCTTTAAAAAAATATATGTATCGATTATCAACCTTGTGCCAGGCACTGTTCTAGACACTTGCCAATGCCCTTTGTCCTTGGCATTGGGAATGACCGTTTTTTTCTTAGGGACTGAAGCAGGCCCTTTAGGAGTCTAGTGGAGACTGAAGCCAAACAGCATCTGCTCCATTATTAATTGCTTAATAACATTTGGTCTTTTAATTTGCCTGGGGATTAGAGAGAATCCAGGTTGTCAAGGCAAGATGAAGCTCCTGACCAACAGCTGCAGAGATTTCTCTCTCAGCTTCCCGGTGCCCTAGGCTTTTGTGTGCTTTACATTAGGGTAAGACAGATACCTGCTCCACGTCCTGCTTCTGCCTTTTTCTCCATGGTAACAGCTGTGACCATGATGCCAACACAGCCCCTTGTGGGTACAGCCAAGGTCCTCATGGGGCTTCTCGTGATAACCTCTGCTCTTGGGTTGGGAAACTTAAGCAGGTTAAGGAGAGACATTGCCAAGGTTAAAGCCCAAAAGGGGCAGCAGATCTGGAATCTGTGTTCACCTACAAGGCCTCAGCCATCCACGTGGGCTCTTTTGGTCATTCTTGATGAGTTATGTTATTTAGGGACTTTTGAAACATGGTTTCCTTGGGAAATGTGTATTCTTTTTTGGACTTGAGTTTCTATAGCAATAGTGAATTGTCAACTTTGTATTCTGACAGAGCACATAGCATCTATCCTGTGATCCTCTGTTTCTTCCCTTGCCCACGGAAATTAAAAGAGTTGTTTTGAAAGTGTGTTTTGCCTGTTATGGTGTTTCCAATGTTTTTGGAACAGGAACCCAAAGCCAGATGGGGATTTCTGTGAGATTGATGATCTTGAGACAAGACTGTGAAATTCTTCCCCAAACTGAGATGGGAGTGTTTTGCTAGAGAAACCTAGCTGGGGCCTCTAACCAATACTGATGTCAACTTTCTTTCTTTTTCAGATTTTTTTCCAGAAACTTTTTTTTTTTTTTAAAGATTTTTTAAATTTATTTATTTGAGACAGAGAGAATGAGAGAGAGAGAGCACATGAGAGGGGGGAGGGTCAGAGGCAGAAGCAGGCTCCCTGCCAAGCAGGGAGCCCGATGCGGGACTCGATCCAGGGACTCCAGGATCATGACCTGAGCCGAAGGCAGTCGCTTAACCAACTGAGCCACCCAGGCGCCCCAGAAACTTTTTATATTATACTAGGAACTCCGTGTTTTTAAAGATTTTGTTTATTTATTTTAAAGAGAGAACATGAGCAAGGCAGGAGGAGGAGCAGAGGGAGAGTGGGAGGGAGAGGGAAAGAATCTCAAGCTAACTCCTTGCTGAGTGCAGAGCCTGACTCGGAGCTTGATCTCATGACCCTGAGATCACGCCTGGAGCCAAAACCAAGAGTCGGACACTTAACCAACAGCCACCTAGGCACCCCAGGAACTTTTTATCTTTAGACTAACATGGAAATAGTGTGGAGCCATGGATTTTTTTTTCCAAACAGCTTTTTTGAAATATAATTCACATACCCTACAATTCACCCATTTTACATGTACAATTCAGTGACTTTCAGTACATTCACAGAGTCCTTATCTGTTACCATAATCACTTTCACAACACTTTCATTACCCCAAAAGAAACCTCATACCCTTTAAGCCGTTAACTATCCCCAGCCCTCTCATCCCTAGACAACTACTAATCTACTTTCTGTCTTTGTAGATTTGCCTATTCTGAACATTTCATATAAATGGAATCACACAATATATGGTCCTTTGTACCTGGCTTAGTTAGCATAATGTTTTCAAGGTTCATCCATGTTATAGCTTGTGTTGTGGACTTTTAGAAATTCATTTCTTGAGTTCTCTGTTTGAAGAAGGGTTTTTCCTACATCTTACTATTTGTCCCTGCCATTAAAAGATGATCATTTTCTTTTCTTTAAATGTGGTATTCTCTGGTAAGTCAGTCTCTTTTTTCCCCCAGGGAAGCCAAGTGGTTCTTTTAGGATTGTGATGTATTTGTTCTGATTTGCCACTGTCCTCAGATGAGGAAGTGAAGCTATCTTCTCAAGATAGATACGTGTGGAGAGAACTTACCAGACTGGGACGTTACTGACCTGGGAAATGCTCTCCGAAGTACTTATGCCTTTGTATTTGTAAGAATTTCATTTTGGGGGGCACCTGGGTGGCCCAGTCGTTAAGCATCTGCCTTTGGCTCAGGTCGTGATCTTGGGGCCCTGGGATGGAGCCCCTCATCGGGCTCCCTGCTCAGTGGGGAGTCTGCTTCTCCCTCTCGCTCTGCCCCTCCCCGTTTGTGTTCTCTCTCTTACTCTCTCTCGCAAAAAAATAAATAAAAATCTTAAAAAGAGGGGCACCTGGGTGGCTCAGTCATTGGGCGTCTGCCTTCGGCTCAGGTCATGATCTTGGGGTCCTGGATCGAGCCCTGCATTGGGCTCCCTGCTCGGCGGGAGGCCTGCTTCTCCCTCTCCCACTCCCCCTGCTCATGTTCCCTCTCTCGTTATGTCTCTCTCTTTCAAGTAAATAAATAAATAAAATCTTAAAAAAAAAAATCTTAAGAAGAATTTCATTTGGGGGTTTAAGATAAAAATTGAGTTTGTTTCCTGGGAGCCGTTCAGCTGGGTTTGGACACTGCCTTCCCTGGGTCTGGGATTGCCCTTGTGTTGTTTGACTTACTTATCTTGGCAGGTCCAAGGCACCCATTCTTTGTGCCTTCTCTTTTCACCTTATTCATGAGAAGCAATGCCCTTACTCTGGGAATGGAAATGGTCCTTCCTGATTTCCCCATTAGCTTTGAGAGCAGGAACCTGAGGTCAGTGATACATTCTGTCCGGGACTGATGGTCAGAGAAGACACAAGGGAATTTTTACCCTTACTGAGCATAGGGAACTCAGCTTTGGGAACTTCCCTATCATAAAAGCTGTATTTTAGTGTCGGGGTTAAAAGTTCAACCTATAAGAGGTATTCCTAGTTTTATTTATTTATTTATAGCTTTGCCTTATCTGGATTGTGAAAGCAACATTTTTTTTTTTTTTAAGATTTTATTTATTTATTTGACAGAGAGAGACACAGCGAGAGAGGGAACACAAGCAAGGGGAATAGGAGAGGGAGAAGCAGGCTTCCCGCTGAGCTGGGAGCCCGATGCGGGGCTCGATCCCAGGACCCTGGGATCACGACCTGAGCTGAAGGCAGACGCTTAACAACTGAGCCACCCAGGCGCCCCGTGAAAGCAACATTTGTCAAACTTCAGTATGCATAGGGACTTCCTGGGATCTTGTTAAAAATGCAGACACTGATTCAGTAGGTCTGGGTCAGCTCGAAATTCTGTATACCTAGCAGGCTCCTAGGTGAAGCTGTTGCTGCTCCTAGCCTACTAGACCATACCTTGAGTGACAAGACTGTGGTAGAGGACTCGTGGGAAGAATCGGGACACAGACTTTTGCTTGGGGCGAGGTCGTAGAGTTTGGGTGCTCTTGGGCTCTCCCCTTTCTCTCTCAGCGAGCGGGTGGAGCCAGGAGCCCCTCGTGCGCATGCGTGCTCGCTCTCACCCGCTCCAGCTCGGGTCCACGCGAGGGTGGCGCCTGCGTCCTCCTGTTGCTAAGAGACGTGGAGATTGAGGGGAGCGGCGGCGGGGGATGGGAGCCGAGCGGAACCGAGCGAGGGCATGGGGGGACGGTGGTGGGGCTCCACGGATGGAAGCCTCCCGGGATCGGGAATTCAGCAATTAGTGGACCCTCAGGGTCTCAATGCCCGCGTTTGTCCTTATGCATTTTTTAAATGATTACATGTTAAATGGTTATATATAAGTACCTACCTATTTTCGAGTTGCCTCTTGGCCAGGAAGATCTAAATAAAATATTTTCTGTCTGGCCCTTTGGGGAAAAAAAAAAAAAGGCCAACCCCTGTGTTAGAGGTGGGTTTTCTTTTTAATATTTTTTTCCCCTAAATCACATAATAAAACACAGATGTAGAAAAGTCAATCAAACCAAATGTATAGCTTAATTATTAGAAGGCGTACATCTTTGTATCCACAATCCAGATCGCAAAATAGAACTTTGCAGCAACCCCAGGAGCCCTCTCTGGACTGCCCCCCCTCCCCAACCACCTTCCTCCTTCCAAAGGTGACCACTACCCCGACTTTCATAGTAATCACGATTTGGGGTGTCTTTATAGTTTTATCACCCCTTAGATGTATCACATCCTTAGATGTATTTTAAAAAGCTTACTTGAGGGACGCCTGGGTGGCTCAGTTGGTTAAGCGACTGCCTTCGGCTCAGGTCATGATCCTGGAGTCCCGGGATCGAGTGCCGCATCGGCCTCCTTGCTCGGCGGGGAGTCTGCTTCTCCCTCTGACCCTCCCCCCTCTCATGCTCTATCTCATTCTCTCTCTCAAATAAATAAATAAAAAGAAAAAAAAATAATAAAAAAAATAGAAAGCTTACTTGAAATGCATTTTCAGTCTTTTTAAAAATTTTTTTTTTTTTTTAAGATTTTATTTATTTGCGAGAGAGACAATGAGAGACAGAGAGCATGAGAGGGAGGAGGGTCAGAGGGAGAAGCAGACTCCCTGCTGAGCAGGGAGCCCGACGCGGGACTCGATCCCGGGACTCCAGGATCATGACCTGAGCCGAAGGCAGTCGCTTAACCAACTGAGCCACCCAGGCGCCCTCAGTCTTTTTTATCTGTGGATTCCCTCCTAATCTCCTTTTTCTTACAGTGTGTAGAATTTTTCACAGTCTGTTTTTGCTGACGGCATATTCAATGTTCAACTTGTTTAACATGTTCTTCTGCCCTCTCTTATTTTAATCAAATTAGCACGTGGATCCAGAATGGTAATCAGATACAGGTTTGGATCCCTTTGGCGAGACTCTACATGGTATACTTTTTCACCAGAGGGCACATTGATGTCTGGTTATCTATCTATGATCTTCAGAGCGACGTGTACAGGATGTCTATATCTGTTAATTCACTGAATGGAGCAACATGGTGGTACTCACGCTCTATCATCTCTTTTTCATTTATTAGTTGGAATCTTTCTAAAAAGAGATGCTTCCTCTAATCTTTTTTTCACCAGTGGTACAGTTAATGTAGAAAAGGCAGGATAGGTGCTTGATTTTTCCCCATTGAGTTATCAGTGTTTAAGATAATGAATTTATTTCCCATTACCCTTCAAAGGTGACCTGTTATTATATTTTTCAGTATAATTTTTTTTTGTTTTGTTTTTTAAAGATTTTGTTTCTTTATTCATGAGAGACAGAGAGAGAGAGAGAGAGAAGCAGGCTCCCAAGGAGCAGGGACAAGATATTTCTGGCTCCCATTGTACATTTCTTGCCTTAGACTTGAAACTGTTGTTTCCAAAAGTCCTGGTTACTTTTAGTGGGAAATGATATTTCCAAACTATAAACTAGCTGTTAGGGATGCTCATTGCTACTGGGCTGGTAATTGTTTCTAGGTTTTTATGGAGGACAGAAATGGGAAGAATATCTATTTACAGATAAAATGTTCCATTAGAGGGTTTTTTGTTTTGTTTTGTTTTTTTAAGAGGGATTGAGCAGGGGAGGGGAGGAGGGAGGGGGAGAGGGAGAGGGAGAGAGAGAATCTGAAGCAGGCTCCACACCCAGCGCAGAGTCTGATGCAGGACTCCATCTCACCCTGAGATCATGACCTGAGGTGCAATCAAGAGTCAGACAGTTAACCAATTGAGCCACCCAGGTGCCCCTCCATTAGAAGGTTTTAAGCACAGGAGTGACATGACCTGATTTAAGGTTTTGAAAGAGCATTCCATTGTGAGAGGATGGATGATGAGAGCAGGAGGGGGAGGCAGGAATGCCTATTAGGATGTTGTTTTTCAGGAGAGCGGTGCTGGACAAGACTGAAGCAGCAGAGACAAGAAGTGCTTGGATTCAGGCTATATGTGGAGACAGCTATATATGCTAATGGAGGGGATGCAGGGAAGGAGGGAAGAGACTCAGTTCTAAGTTTATGACCTGAGGAACTGGGCACGTGGTGGGTGCCATTCACTGGCATGGGGAAGCTTGCAGAAGGAGCCGGTCTGTGGAAGGGAAAACAAGAGTTTGCTTTGGAGATATTAAGTTTAAGTTCAGACATCTTAGTGGAGATGTCACCCGATGGGTATAAAAATCTGGAGTGCAGAGGCAAGTCAGAGCTGCAGCTATAGATTTGGGAGTCACTAGTACATCGGTGGTCCTGGATGAGATAAGATCACCTGACGGAAGAGCGAGATGAAGGAGAAGCAGAGAGCGTCCGTCCTCAGCTGCATCCTGGGGAGCTGGAAGAGGAGAGTCCTGCAGGGAAGCTTGAGAAGACACTGGGGGTCAGGAGGAAAACGAGAAAGAGGGTGGCCACACCAAAGCCTCAAACAGAGGAGATGATGTTCGAGAAGGAGGGAGTGGCCAGTTGTACCGAGTGCTGCTGAGGGTTGGGCAGTGGAGACCTGACCAGCAGACTGAGCGAGACTGGAGAAGGTTCAGTGGGCTGGTGGGAAGGAAAGGCCAAGGTGGTGAGAGGGGCGGGGTGAGAAGGCGGACCCAGGAAATACAGGCAATTCTGGAGGAAATTGGCAGGGAAGAGAAGCAGGAAAAAAAAGTAGAGGCTGGGAGTGGCTGTGGGCTCAAGAGACCACGTTTCTTTCTTTGTAAGAACAGCCACATTAAGGCTTGTTTGTGTGCAGATGGGTATGACCCAGTAGAGAGAAGAAACTGATAAAGCCAGAGAATGAGAGGATTATTGCAGCAGCAAAGTTTTTAAGTATTTGAAGAGATTGAAAACTTCAGTACAAAGGGGAGAGATAGGCCACCGCCAGGAGCTGTGACACTCCTTCTATTTTACTCAGGAACAGAGGTCTGGGTACCAATGCCAGTAGGTCGGTGGAGGTAGGGCTGGGAAAGTGAGGGAAGACTCATCCTCCTGCGTCTCCTTCCTTAGTGAACATGTAGTGAGTAAAGAGATGAAATTGCTGCCTTGAAAAAAAGCTCCTCTAAAAAAACAAACATGCATTTGATTCTTTTTTTTAAAAAAAGATTTCATTTATTTGAGAGAGGGAGAGAGAGAGTACACACCAGCAGCGGTGGGGGCAGGGAGGGTCAGACGTGGGGCTCGATGCAGGGCTCGATGCGGGGCTCCACCCCAGGACCCTGAGATCATGACCTGAGCCAAAGGCAGACGCTTAACCCACTGAGCCACCCAGGTGCCCCTGCCTTGAAAATCTCCTTGAAGGAGATTTAGGAAAGTGTAGTAGATTAGCTGACAGTATTGGCTGCCCATATATAAGATTTAAGGTAAAAATAACTTTTTTGTGACCCTGTAGGGTCACAGATGGTGACTAGATTTATTGTGGTGATCATGTATATAAATATCTCAATGTATACAAATACTGGAATCATTATGTTGTACACCTGAAGCTAACACAATGTCACATGTCAATTATACCTTAATAAAAACAGAAAGATTTGGGGACGTCTGGGTGGCTCAGTTAGTTGAGCGTCCGGCTCTTGGTTTTGGATCAGGTCATGATTTCAGGGTCCTGCAGTTGAGCCCCGCATGGGGTTCCACATTCAGCAGGGGAGTCTGCTTGAGGATTCTTTCTCCCTCTTCCCCTCCCCTCAAGCACGCTTGGGAGTGTGCACTCTCTCTCACAAATAAATAAACAAATCTTAAAAAAAAAAGAGAAAGATTTGAGGTCATGGATTTAAACTGAGACTGGTCAACACAGTGGGATTTTCTCCATCTATGCTTAGCTGCTCAGGTGCAAGCCCAGAGCAGATGGATCATTGGGCATAATTAGGGCTGGGGTTCTGCTATCTGAGTGTGATGGAGGGAGCGGGGCAGACACGAGTAAGGTGTTTGCTGGGAACTGGATCAAGGCCTATACTTTGTTCAGTATTCGAGTTCTAAACCCTATCTGCAGGTGCTCATCTCAACCAATAGCTTTAGTTGGCATTATTTGCCCAATCTTGAAACACAAACCTTAAACAAAAACATGATATATATATGTGACTCCTCCCTCTCTTCTTCCTTTGGAAGCTTGTTGTTGTTGTTGTTATTTTTTAAAGATTCTATTTATTTGAGAGAGAGAGAGAGAGAGCATGTGCACATGCAGGGGGAGAGGCAGAGGGAGAGGAAGAAGTAGGCTTCCCGCTGAGCAGGGAGCCCCACACCGGCCTGAGCCTGATCCCAGGACCCTGAGATCATGACCCCAGCCAAAGGCAGACGCCTAACTGACTCAGCCACCCAGTCATCCCGGGAAGCTTTGTTTTTTTTAAGGTGGAGAAAAGGGACAAGAGACTCTTAGCCTGTAACATTTAAAAAAGTCATGTTAAAGAGATAGTATATTATCTTTGAAGAATGAAGACAAAATACAATTTCAGATAAAAAGGAGGAGAGCTTATCATCATTAGACAGCACCACAAGGAAATTCTTCTGGCTGAAGGGGAATACTCCCTGATGGGAAGTTGAGTCTTTAGGTAAAGGAAGAACACCGGGATTGATAACTATGGATAAAAAGCCTATCTTTTTTCTTCAATTTATTTAAAAAAACATTTAGCCATTTAAAGCAAAATAATTTTGTAATTGTATCATTCCATTTATTGCTCCTGTCCATTATGTTACATAATACATATGTCATACATATGGTTATAACATAAAGGATGGGTGTGGTAGTGGAATGATACAGTTGCAAAGTTCTTACATTTTATAAGGAGCAGAATAATATTCACCCTAGGTGGACTCTGGATAGTTAAGGATATATATTAAAATCCTTAGAGCCACAGTTCTTTAAGTGTGATACAAAGATTTGGGGGATCCCGGAAACTCATTCAGGAGGGCTGCGAGGTCCTCCTTTTTCCAACAAGGTATGTTTATAAGGCTGCATTCTTCTTCTTTTTTTTTTAAAGATTTTATTTATTTATTTGACAGAGAGAGACACAGCGAGAGAGGGAACACAAGCAGGGGGAGTAGGAGAGGGAGAAGCAAGCTTCCCGCTAACAGGGAGCCTGATGCGGGGCTCGATCCCAGGACCCTGGGATCATGACCTGAGCGGAAGGCAGACGCTTAACGACTGAGCCACCCAGGTGCCCCAAGGCTGCATTCTTCTTCCTGTAGGCCAACCAAAACAGCCTATCACAACAGATTGGTGCAGAAGTCGATATGAGTATCCATCTGTCTTTTATTAAGCCAGATATTAAAGAAATTTGCAAAAACGTAAAACCGTGCCTCTCTTCTCACTAAGTTTTAAAAATATATTTTATTTTATTATTTATTTATTTATTTTTAAGATTTTATTTATTTATTTGACAGAGAGAGAGATAGCGAGAGCAGGGACACAAGCAGGGGGAGAGGGAGAAGCAGGCTTCCCGCTAAGCAGGGAGCCCGATGTGGGACTCAATCCCAGGACCTGAGCTGAAGGCAGACGCTTAACGACTGAGCCACCCAGGCGCCCCTATTTATTTATTTTTTAAAAGATTTTATTTATTTATTTGACAGAGAGAGAGAGAGAGCGAGAGCAGGAACACAAGCAGGGGAGTAGGAGAGGGAGAAGCAGGCTTCCCGCGGAGCAGGGAGCCCGATGTGGGGCTCGATCCCAGGACCCGGGGATCATGACCTGAGCCGAAGGCAGACGCTTAACCGACTAAGCCACCCAGATGCCCCTAAAATATATTAAAAAAGTATTTTTTCATAAAAACATGTTGTTTATGTTAACATGAAAATACTTAAATATTTAAAAATTTTTCAGTTTAATTTCATATATCTGTATATCTATGTCTGTCCCCCATAAAAGGTCTTTGGGGAACTTCAGTACTTTTTAGGAGTACAAAGCGGTCCTGAAACCAAAATGCTTGATAGTGGCTGCTGCAGAGCCAACACTCAGAAATAATGCAATGCGTAGCATTATTCACAATAGCCAAAAGGTGAAAACAATCCAAATGTTCATCAGGGGAGGAATAGATAAACAAAATGTGGTGTATACATACAATGGAATTATGACTCTGCCTTAGAAAGACATGAAGTACTGATACATGATACCATGTGGATGATCCTGGAAAACGTTACGCTGATTGAAAGAAACCAAACACAAAGGGCCACATACTGTATGATTCCGTTTATATGCAATGATCACGGTAGGCAAATCCATAGACACAATGCAGACTGGTGGTAGCCAGGTGCTGAGGAAGGGGAGAATAGGGAATGACTGCCGCATGGGTATGGAGTTTTATTTTGGGAAGATGGAAATGTTTTAGAACTGGATAGAAGTCGTGGTTGCACAACATTGTGAATGCGTTAAATGTCACCGAAGTGAACATTTTAAATGGGTTAACTTTATGTGATGTGAATTTCACTTCAATAAAAAAAAAAATAACGTAACAAAGTATAGATAAAAAGCCAATGGAGGGGGTGCCTGGGTGGCTCAGTCCCTTAAGCATCTGCCTTCAGTTCAGGTCATGATCCCAGGGGCCTGGGATCCAGTTCCATCAGGCTCCCTGCTCAGTGGGGAGCCTGCTTCTCCCTCTCCGCCGCTGCTCCTGCTCTCTCTCTCGCTCTCTCTTTCAAATAAATAAATAAAATATTAAAAAGAAAAGAAAAGAAGGTATCAAAAAGAAAAAGCCAATGGAGAAGTTAAAATGGAATTATAACAATGTAGTTCACTCCAAAGAAGTGCA
Source organism: Neomonachus schauinslandi (assembly GCF_002201575.2). NCBI lineage: Eukaryota > Metazoa > Chordata > Mammalia > Carnivora > Phocidae > Neomonachus > Neomonachus schauinslandi. The sequence continues at coordinate 105,998,927 of NC_058410.1, read as the reverse complement.
GCCCATGAACTATTTTTGATAGCAAGAGTAAAGAGTAGAAAAGGCTTTAGAAAAAACCCTAAACAAAGAGAGTCTAGTTTATGATAAGCCTGCCAAAGTGTTTAGGAGTGGAGTGGAGTGTCCTGATATTTGCAACTTACTTTGAATTGCATCAGAAATAGAATGGATTCATTGATGGGTGGGATAGATGTGTGGTATGGGGATAGGGCACATACAGACAAATGTTAACGATTGTACGGTCTCTTTGTATTTGAAGTCGATATGAGTATCTCTTTGTATTTAAAGTTTTCATGATCTTTTCTTGGGGGAAATTTTATTGTCTTGGGGAAGGTTTATTGTGAAGGAGTGAGAGCCTTTAGTGAATGGGCCCCCCCCCCCCCAGAGGCTGAGAGGACCCCTCCAACAATGCAGAGGCCTCAGGGGGAAACTGTGGGGGACCAACTGGCCTGGAACTAGGACCCTGGAGGCACCTGGGTGCTGGGGTGGGACAAGAAATAGTAAAAGGATCAAGGGGCCCCGGTATGGAGAGTGGGAAAGAAGGAGGGCAATTCGAATCTACCTCTGAATGTCCTTGGACAAGGAGATTACATATATTACTTACTGGTTTTCCTATTGTCTTTGGCGCTTAAAGCTCAGGAGAGCCAAGATAGCAATGTGAGCTAGTAAAAAATTCAGCGGGCCACTTGGGCAGCATTTCCAAATGGCAAGATTGTATCAGGGCCCAGGGTTAGGTTCTCAGGATTGCGAAACCAGAGGTGAAAACATCTGAGCGCCCCATGTGTGCCCAGATCCTGCTAGCCCACTTCACAGGAGATTACTAACAAACCAGAATGGTGAGATCTGGAACTGCCAAGTGGATCAGATGCTTGGGGCACATGGCCATTGCATTTTCTCTCCTGTGGGCTTGAGAAACAGGATCTTCAGAAGCCTCCTTAATGAGCAGAGCAACATAGCAAGGGGGATCAGGGGAATGACTGGGACGGTGGGTTAGTGGTTGACACTGACCTCGGCTGGTTGGATGCAGGCCTGCACGTCCAACTGGAATGTTTGCCTTGGCCGGACTTAGCACACTCTCCCCTGGACAGGGCTGGAGACACATTCTCACGTCCTTGACCCGTGGTCTTCTCCTTTCTAGATGCTACATTTCTTCCATTAACAGATTTTTTTTTTTCGTTCATGTGACACAGTGGATTAGGTTGTGACCTCTTAAGTCAATTATCCCCCGGGTATTTTCAATGACTTCTTAACCACACCTTTGCATACAGGAGTCAGAGGTACATAAAATAACCCGTGGTTGGGGGGTGGGGGTGGGAGTTGCTAAGAAAGAAGAAAGGGTGGTTGTAGAGATAGATAGCCAGTTGAGTACCCAGACTATTTAAGTCAGACCCTTTTCAGAGTTTATGGTCTCTGCGGCTTCTGTTTGGATTTTAATCCTGTGAGTTTTCATGCCTCCCACTTATCCTTCCCAGCTGGAACATGGAACCATTTTTGATGCTTTGGAAAGTGGCATTTTTCTGTAACATTCTATTCCTACAGTGCATCTTTGGTTTGAGCTCAATCAAGTATCCACTTATCATGAATGTTGAGTCTGATGGGATTCTCTCTCACCATCCCAGCTGCAGCTCCTAACAGAGCAGCAACCTGACTGGCAGATAGAAAATTGCGCATCGTCACGATCTTGGCTAACTGAGGTATTGTAGGCGTTTGTCAAGACTGGTGTCAAAACATTTCATTGTGTGTAATTAAGAAAAAAACCACACACACACACTAAACCAATATTGAGTCTAGTGGATGACATGCATGCTGAACTGATATTTGTAACATATTGTGAAATGCATCCGGAATGGGATGACTTTAGAGATCTTCATTTTAGACAGTGGGGAAACAGACACAAAGCTTGTAGGCCACATGTTAATGGAGCAACATCCCTTACTGATTTGTATGTAAAAAGTAGTATTTATTAATTTTTTTCTAATTTCAGAAGAAGTGCATGTGTATTGTAAAAAAGCTGAAGACTGAGTAGCTTCATTTAAGTGTGGTTGTGAATGATGAGGTTGTGTTGTGTGGGAAACCACCTTTCCATTGTGGGCCTGAGATACTCTGGGGCTGGAAGAGGGGGTAAGGTGTTAAATAACAAACATTCAACTGCGAAAATTTGAAAGATCTAATTGGCTTTATTAATAGATTCCCCAATTGGACAGCACCCCATCCAGCAAGTAAAGGAGAGCTCCAAAGGACTACAGAAAAGGAAATGTTTTTAAAGGTAGAGAGGGAGTGGAAAAAAGGAAATTATCGACAAAGAATCCATTGTTTTAGGCAAGGTCGCCCTCTTAAGGGGAACTGATGGCGTCTATCAGCAAATTTCTTAGGGCTGCCCAGGAAATTTCTGTGTGGACTAGTGAAAGGTCACATTTCTGGGGGGTTGAAACTGCAGTTAGGTTAGGTATTAAGTCTGGGTTTCCTGACTTGGAGCCTTAACCTAAGTGACACCATTTGGGGCCTGTGGTTTTCATTTTAACAATATACAGAGAGCATGTCCATGAGCCCTGGCCTGTTGCTCAGCAGTGAGTTTGACTAGCCCATAATACTATTGGCGGAAGCGCCCGAGCAGCTTTCTTAGGGGCTGCACAAGTAAGAATCTCTTCTCTTATCAGTGTTGACCATGGCCAGGAGTCCTGTGTAGTGTTTTTTCTTACCTTGAGAGAAATCTGGAAGGAAGAAATTCTGGGGGCGCCCGGCAGGCTCAGTCGATAGAGCACGTGACTCTTGATCTCGGGGTTGTGAGTTTGAGCCCCATGTTGGGGGTAGAGTTTGCTTAAAAAATGATAAAGAAATTCTGTATGTAATGCTATAAAAATACCTCCAACAGTGAAGAGAATAGTGTGAACGTACGCTAGTGCTGTGCACAAGGGGATGGAGAGAAAATATACCCATATTTGCTTGGTTAGCTCTGGAAGGGATACACAAGCAGTAATCGTGGCTTCTGTTGGGATATTGGGTGGAGTAGGGCTTGGCTGTATGGGCGAAGCGGGGCAGGGGGAGCGAGGCTTGCCTTTTTATAGTTTTTGAGTTTGCAACCTAGGTACATGATTCCTATTCAAAATTAAAGTATGGAACACAAAAAAAATGGGAAAATTTTAGGGCTTTGGTATTCCCTGACTAAGCACAATTTCAGTCATAAGACCAGCACTACTCTGTGACAGACTTTTTTTTTTTGAGGGGGGAGGGGCAGAGAGAGAGAGAGAGAGAATCTTAAGCAGGCTTTAAGCTCACATGCTTCCCCTTTCACAAAGATATCTGGGCAGACCCCAGGCTTTGTGGGATTTGGGGGATGCAGAATAATGTTGTCTTCTAGAGCACATGCTCCAAAAGCAGGCATTATGGGATGTTTGTGGTTACTGGGAATCAAATCCGCTCACTTGCCAGAGTATCTGACTTCCCTGCGGCTCCCTCCTTGTCGCTTGAGCTTTTAGGGACGGAGAGATAGTCACTTTGGCTTTGGTCTAGAGACTTCTGATGAGAAGCCCTTCCGCAAAATGTATTGAATAAATTAGAACACAGACTTCCATTATCTGTTCTTGAAATGGGGCCTCCATCTCTCTGCGAGGATGTCTGGAGAATGGAAATCCAAACACAGAATTAGGAATCCTAACATTAATGCAGTTTTCATTTCCTATCAGCTTACTCCAATGTCTCTGAGATGCTATTAAAAATGCATGCAGGATGTGCATGAGATAAAACATATCAAAATTCAAACTGATTCCAATTTCCATTGACACTCTGTTGCTCTGGCCCTCTGGCTTCTAGCAGCTTTAGCCATCTGGGGCCCAGCCCAGAGCATGCGGGTGAGGAAAAAGATCCCCTGAACCGCCATAAAGCTCGAGAAGCTTAGTTCAAAGGAGGTTCTTTCCCACCCTCACTCAGGGACTGTGGAATCGATAACTTATTTTATATTAATAATAATAGCTTTCCCTTATTGGGCACTTACTATTGTGCCAGGTTACATGCTTTATATGTAATAACTTAGTTAATCCGCACAATCCAATGAGGTAAATTGCTGTTATCGTTCCCATTTTATGGATGAAGAAACTGAGAGAGGTTAAGTGACTTGCTGAAGGGCATACAGACAGTGAGTGATAGAACAGGAATTTCAACCCAGGCAGCCTGGCTCCCCAGCCTTGCTTATCAACCACTTCTCCTGACTTCTGGCTGAGCGTGTGTGTGTGTGTGTGTGTGTGTGTGTGTGTGTGCGCGCGCACGCATGCGTGCGCATGCATGTTTAAAACATGTAATTCGGGGTACCTGGGTGGCTCAGTCATTAAGCGTCTGCCTTCGGCTCAGGTCATGATCCCAGAGTCCTGGGATCGAGCCCCACATCGGGCTCCCTGCTCTGTGGGAAGCCTGCTTCTCCCTCTCCCACTCCCCCTGCTTGTGTTCCCTCTCTCGCTGTGTTTCTCTCTGTCAAATAAATAAAATCTTTAAAAAAAAAAAAATAAATAAAACGTGTAATTCTAAAAGCTTGGCTAGTTGGTTTTCCAGCTCTCAGCACATAAATAGTGGGGTCATGAGAAGCAAGCATATTCATAACACCAAGAGATGGCCTCATGGTGGTGGAGCAGAAGAACCCACAGCTCTGAGCAGTCTGGGTCCTTGCTAGGAGTCAGCCCTGCACGGTTCAGGATAGTGCCATGATGAAAATTTTATTTATGTTTTTATTTATTTTTAAATTTATTTTAAAAAATTTTAAATTAACATATAATGTATTATTTGTTTCAGGGGTACGGGTCTGTGATTCATCAGTCTAACGCACTTCACAGCACTCACCATAGCACATACCCTCCATCACCCAGCACCCCCATCCCTCCCACCCCCCTCCATTCTAGCAACCCTCAGTTTGTTTCCTGAGATTAAGAGTGTCTTATGGTTTGTCTCCCTCTCTGGTTTCATCTTGTTTCATTTTTCCCTCCCTTCCCCTATGATCCTCTGTCTTATTTCTCAAATTCCTCATATCAGTGAAATCAGATGATACTTGTCCTTCTCTGATTGACTTATTTCACTTAGCATAATACCCTCTAGTTCCATCCACATCGTTGCAAATGGCAAGATTTCATTTTTTTGATGACTGCATAATATTCCATTGTATATATATACATCACATCTTCTTTATCCATTCATCTGTTGATGGACATCTAGGCTCTTTCCATAGTTTGGCTATTGTGGACATTGATGCTATAAACATTGGGGTGCACGTGCCCCTTTGGATCACTACATTTGTATCTTTGGGGTAAATACTTAGTAGTGCAATTGCTGGGTCATAGACTAGCTCTATTTTCAACTTTTTGAGGAACCTCCATACTGTTTTCCAGAGTGGCTGCACCAGCTTGCATTCCCACCAACAGTGTAGGAGGGTTCCCCTTTCTCCCCATCCTTGCCAACATCTGTCTTTTCCTGACTTGTTAATTTTAGCCATTCTAATTGGTGTGAGGTGGTATCTCATTGAGGTTTTGATTTGGATTTCCCTGATGCCGAGCAATGTTGAGCACTTTTTCGTGTGTCTGTTGGCCATTTGGACGTCTTCTTTACAGAAATACCTGTTCATGTCTTCTGCCCATTTCTTGATTGGATTCTTTATTCTTTGGGTGTCGAGTTTGATAAGTTCTTTATAGATTTTGGTTGCAAATATCTTCTCCCATTCTGTCAGTTATCTTTTGGTTTTGTTGACTGTTTCCTTTGCTGTGCAAAAGCTTTTTATCTTGATGAAGTCCCAATAGTTCATTTTTGCCCTTGCTTCCCTTGCTTTTGGCGATGTTTCTAGGAAGAAGTTGCTGAGGCTGAGGTTGAAGAGGTTGCTGCCTGGGTTCTCCTCAAGGACTTTTTTTTTTTTTTTAAGATTTTATTTATTTATTTGACAGAGGGAGATACAGCGAGAGAGGGAACACAAGCAGGGGGAGTGGGAGAGGGAGAAGCAGGTTTCCCACAGAGCAGGGAGCCCGATGCGGGGCTTGATCCCAGGACCCTGGGATCATGACCTGAGTCGAAGTCAGACGCTCAATGAATGAGCCACGCAGGCACCCCCTCCTCAAGGATTTTGATGGATTCTGGTCTCACATTTAGGTCTTTCATCCATTTGAATCTATTTTTATGTGTGGTGTAAGGAAATGGTCCAGTTTCATTCTTCTGCATGTGGCTATCCAATTTTCCCAACACCATTTGTTGAAGAGACTGTCTTTTTTCCATTGGACATTCTTTCCTGCTTTGTCAAAGATTAGTTGACCATAGAGTTGAGGGTCCATTTCTGAGCTTTCTATTCTGTTCCATTGATCTATGTGTCTGTTTTTGTGCCAGTACCATGCTGTCTTGATGATGACAGCTTTGTAATAGAGCTGCAAGTCCGGAATTGTGATGCCACCAGCTTTGCTTTTCTTTTTCAACATTCTTCTGGCTATTTGGGGTCCTTTCTGGTTCCATACAAATTTTAGGATTATTTGTTCCATTTCTTTGAAAAAACTTGGTATTTTGATAGGGATTGCATTAAATATGTAGATTGCTCTAGGTAGCATAGACATTTTCACAATATTTGTTCTTCTAATCCATGAGCATGGAACGTTTTTCCATTTCTTTGTGTCTTCCTCAATTTCTTTTATGAGTATTCTATCGTTTTCTGAGTACAGATTCTTTACCTCTTTGGTTAGATTTATTCCTAGGTATCTTATGGTTTTGGGTGCAATTGTAAATGGGATCGACTCCTTAATTTCTCTTTCTTCTGTCTTGTTGGTGTATAGGAATGCCACTGATTTCTGTACATTGATATTATATCCTGCCACTTTACTGAATTCCTGTATGAGTTCTAGCAGTTTTGGGGTGGACTCTTTTGGGTTTTCCACATAAAGTATCATATCATCTGCAAAAAGTGAGAGTTTCACTTCTTCTTTGCCGATTTGGATGCCTTTTATTTCTTTTTGTTGTCTGATTGCTGTGGCTAGGACTTCTAGTACTATGTTGAATAACAGTGGTGATAGTGGACATCCCTGCCGTGTTCCTGACCTTAGGGGGAAAGCTCTCAGTTTTTCCCCATTGAGTAGGATATTTGCTGTGGGTTTTTCATAGATGGTCGTTTAAGCCATTTTAAATCTCTCTCTTAGAACAGCCAAACTCACAAGCCAATGAATACACCCAGGATGTCAAGGAAAGGTTACATTATGTTTGCTGTATTTTGTTAACAAATCAAGGAAATATTCAAAGCATTTTAGAAAGAGTTCAGTGACAGTGTTTGAGGCCTAATAGGGGCAACTTTACTTGTTTGGAAACATCCCCGGAAACTTTCTGAATGCTGGCAGAGAAAGGAGTATACTCCACTTGGTTGATGTACTATGTAGAGGATGTAAATTCAGTTCGGTCCCACAAATATTTACGGAATGGCTGCTACGTGCCAACAGAGTCCTTGCCCTCAGGGAGCTCACAGTCAAGTGGGGGTGGTGTACAGGGACCCTGACAGGTGAGCACGTGGATGTAAAAAGTGATCAACATTGGTGGCCACATAGCCAACCCCGACTTGGGGCATCGGGCGAGGCTTTCTGGGGGACATGCCAGCAGAGTCCTAAGGCTGAGTGGAAGCTTTGCTGGCCGTTGTTCTAGCTCCTGGCAGTGTTACACTTTCCCTAAAGAGAGGACTATCTGTGTGTTATGGAAGCTGGCGCTGAAAAGCCCGCTCAGAGGCTTCTCTGCCTTGAGAAATGTAACTGATGAAACTAACATCTCGAGTTTCCCTCTTTCTCCTTTTCTTTTTCTTCCAAGATCTTCCCATGCATGGGACAGATTCCAGCAAACTTGAGGGTAGGATGTGGGTAAGCAGACATTACCTAGGATATGTCATTCAGCAGTCAGAAGGGTCTTTAGCTAATAGTGTCTGTTCTCTCATCATTAAGTAGCGGTAAGAGCTGAAGGAGTGGCCGGGAGCCTCAGAAATTAAATCTGGGCTCATGAAAGCACGAGTTGGCTCACTCTCTCGCCCTTAATGACAGGCTGATAGATAACGGGCAAGTTCTTTAACTCCGGTTGTCAGTTCTGTGGATGATGATGGTACCCTCACTGGAGCAGGGGGCTGTAGGGAATGATAAATCGAAGGTATTAGATGGCACTGGCAGCCTGAGGGGAAAAAAGGCAGTAATTAATGACTTTGGAGCGGTCTTGCGAAATACCGATGCCTGAAAGACACTTGACATTTTCTTTTCCCCAGACAGCATGAACTCAGGGGAAGCATCCAGGCTGTGGTAGCTGGGGTAGAGGGGTGAGCTGCAGAACACAGAGGAGAAGCTAGGAAAGAAAGAGTAGAGCAGTCAGGAGAGCCGTCTTTCCCTGAACTGGGGTTTGAGGCTAGCTTCCTTGGGATCTCACCCCAGACTTTTCCCTTACCTCTCTAGTCCCCAGAGTTAGGACTTGGGTCTGAATTTAGCTGAGTCCTAAGTCAAAGCCTAAATTTAGCAGTATATGGTCATGTTTTTTTTTTTTTTTAAGATTTTATTTATTTATTTGAGAGAGAGAGAGAGCACAAGCTGGGGGGGTTGGGCAGAGGGAGAGGGACTAGCAGACTCCCTGCTAGCAGACCTACTGTGCCACCCAGGCTGGTCATGGATTTTTAAGAAAATTGCTTAAATTTTATTTTAAGAAAACTTGCCCCCGCCACATACTGTGCACACACACACACACAGACACATATATACATATATGTATATGTGTATGTATATATATATAAATGTTTTTCTTTGGGGCGCCTGGGTGGCTCAGTCCATTAAGCATCTGCCTTCAGCTCAGGTCATGATCCCAGGATCCTGGGATCGAGTTTCGTGTTGGGCTCCCTGCTCAGTGGGGGGTCTGCTTCTGCCTCTTCCTCTGCCCCTCCCCCCTGCTTGTGCTCTCTCTGTCTCTCTCAAATAAATAAATAAATAAAATCTTTTAAATTAAAAAAATGTTTTTCTTTGACCTTTAAAGAACACTTATCACATTTGTTTCTCATGCAAAATTGTGGCCAAATAAAAAATATCCTAAAATGAAATAAATAATCAAAACAAAAAGCCCTTGAATTTTGCTGAAATGAAATTTCAATTATAAATAAGAAGGCTTCTATTTGCTTGGAATGAACATTGTCCTCTTTGATATAATAGATAAATATATTGAGCAGTAACTCTTTGGCACACTGTGCTAAGTACTTGAATTTTAATTTAATCGCTCCCTGCAAAAAAAAAAAAAAAAAAGGTATAAAGTTGCTTCCTCATGTTCTTAGGAGAGAGTGAAATCTGCAGCCTGTGTCCCAAGCCCTGTCTCCCCCTCTGCATTTGCAGTCCCCCTACCTGGTTTCACTTTCTTTCTTTCTTTTTTTTTTTTAAAGATTTTATTTATTTATTTGACAGAGAGAGAGAGTTAGCGAGAGCAGGGACACAAACGGGGGAGTGGGAGAGGGAGAAGCAGGCTTCCCGCCGAGCAGGGAGCCGGATGCGGGGCTTGATCCCAGGACCCTGGGATCATGACCTGAGCCGAAGGCAGACCCTTCACCGACTGAGCCACCCAGGCGTCCCTCCACCACTTTAAACCTTGTTATTGAAATATAATATAGGTGCAGAAAAGTGCATTTAGGTGAACTGCTGGATGGATTTTTCAATCATCATGGGCTTAAAGAATTTATTCTTATTGTGAAATATACATAACATCCTTAGCATTCCAGCTGTTTTCAGTGTACAATTTGGTGGCATTCAGGACAGTTGTCTCCAGAACATTTTCGGCCATGTCAGCTGAAACTCTGTCCCCAGGCAACACCAGTCCCCTAGGCCCCTCCCCAGCGCCCGGGAACCAGCATTCTACTTCTGTCTCTAAGCATTTGACGCCTCCGGGGACCTCCTGAAGGGCCATGGACTTCTGAGATGAAGTGGACTGCCTGTGGCCCTGAGACCAGACACCATGTGCCGCTCATTTCTTTTTACTCATGTAAATTTATTAATGTCCAGCTGTGTGCCGACAGTCCCCACCAGCAAGAGTGCCTCGAAGACTGTTCTCATGGATTTTCCTCTCAGTTCCCACCATGACCGGGAGAAACTGCTCTGCTGCTAAATGTTTCAGTGTCAGAACGTGGTCTCCAGGGTGAGTGACGGGAGCTGTCCGCTTCCCAGTGAACTGCTCTTGCCTGTCGCGGTAATCAGTGGATTCCTTCCCTTTAAGTGGATTCGGTTACATGCTCAGTGGTGGTTTGAATGCCATCTCTTAGAATAAATCGAAGCCGCGTTTGAAGGATGCTGCCTCCAATAGTGATGATTTCTGAATTTTTCTTCTTCATCTGCTCTGAAAGGCTTGCTCTCTAAATACGAAGGTTTTGTATTCAAGCGCCTTGGCTTCGAAGAAAAATGTGTGAAGCATGCAGTTCTGCCTCGTTCCTGCCCCAATTCCTTCCCTAAATAGGAATCCTGTGTAGCTGAGCAAGGAACATCTGGAACTTTTAAAGACCCGTTTCATCTGGGAGAAAGGTTTAGAGTGTCTCTGGAACATGAAAAAGCATACTCAGAAATTGAAAAGATCGGATGCGTTGGGAGAACGTGTCCATGCTTTATTCCAGAGTATGAGAATCGTGAGGACATTTGGTTTGGAGGAAGCGGGCAGTCCTGCAAATGAGGCCTTAACTCTCTCCAAAGCCCCTTAGAGCCAACCCAGTGAGTGGTCTAGGCGTCAGAAAAGTGGATCAGAATTTTGTCACAGGAGTTGGAGAAGACAGAAGAGAAGCTGTATTTCCCTCCACTTTAAAGTAACAAGGACCAGGACGCCTGGGTGGCTCAGTCTGCCTTTGGCTCAGGTCATGATCTCAGGGTCCTGGGATCAAGCTCCGCTTGGGCTCCCTGCTGGGCTGGGAGTCGGATTCTCCCTCCCTCTGCAGCGCCCTCTGCTGTTCCCCTGCTTGTGCGTGCACGCTATCTCTCTCAAATACATACATACATAAATAAATAAAATCTTAAAAAAGAAAATAAATTAACAAGGACCAACAACCTCTAACCCCCTGTTGTTTTGGAGGAACTACTGAGGATGGATGAAGTTTCATTGGAAAATTATGGTTCTGAACTCATAGTGCCCTCCCTGTATTAGAAGTACACAGCCACGCCCTGTGCCACGTGATTTTGTGTTACTCTCCCACTGGTATGGATGGAGTATCTGTCCTCCCTTCAGTGGTTTTAGGTTTTCCCAGGTAACTTGCTTTGGCCAACAGAATATGGGCAGAAGTGACAGCGGGCCGTCTCACTCAGCCCGGTTGTGCTGATGCCTTTGATGTGAGAAGAGTATGCCCTGGGGGAGCTGCTGATCCCAGGGGAATGAGACCAATCTCAGGGAGCAAACCTGAATCTGAGCTGCACCTTGGAGCCAGGCTGACCCGCAGCCTAAAGTATACTGACCTTGTTGGCCTCTAAATTCATGAGTGATTAAATATGTGCTTGTTGTAGGCCGCTGTATTTTGGGGAAGTTTGTTGCAGGGCAGTATTATGGCAATAGATGACTCATGCAAAGAGCAAAATGCAGAAGCAGAGAGTAAAAGGCTAAGTGAAGCAGACGGCTGATGCCTAAGGAAGGAAGGAAGTGATGGTGGGGTCTGAACAAAGAGCAAGTAGGGACGGGCCTCCACGAAGAATAAGGTGAGGATGAGAGGCAAGGGGTATTAGAGCTGCTGCAGCTCCTTTAGATGTTGGGATGGGCATTGGCATAGCAACAACAACACACACACACACACACAACCTAGCCCCTCTGTGCCTTTGACGAGCACTGGGCTTTTCTGGTGTCATTGTTCAATGTTATCTGAGAGGTTTCCAGGGAGGGAGTCGGTGTTGGATTCCCAGGAAGGTGTAGACTCCCAATTTTAGGGTCTACCTGGGCTCATGTTTGCAATATATGGATGGAGCAATAAAGGAAAGGTGGGGCATGTGAGATGCTCATTCCATCCCTTGCCCTCCTTAATGTCCATCACCCAGTTGCCGAAATGTTTTGTTTTGTTTTTTAAGATTTTCTTTTAAGTAATCTCTACACCCAGTGTGGGGTTCAAACTCATGACTGGGATGGGCCCTCTGAAGCACATACGCCTGGTGTGAGCTGGGGTCTGTAAGGTCTTGTGACCTTGGGGAAGTTATTTAATCTCTTCAGATGGAGATCTAGAGAATGGAAACAGTCATAGTACCTACCCCATAGGCTTGTCCTGAGGTGTGAGAGACAGTGAGCACCTGCCACAATGCCTGGCGCAGAGTGAGGCCCTCCCTAGATTAACACCAGTGACCATGCTGCCATTTTGTAACAAGAACTGATATCCAGTGTTCAGTAAGGAACTGACACATCTTGTTTTTCTGAGCCTAGATATTTCATGAAGACAGGAGTCCCACCCAGTGGATTATAACACCTGACCAAATCCTGAACTCTCAGTGGCATACTCTGAGGAGAAAGCAGTTCTCCCACCATTTATTATTTTCTTCTTCAGTCCACATCAGTCCAAAGTCACAGGCTTTTGTTGTTCCTCTTCGGTTTTTCTCAGGGAAGTCTGTTTATTCTGGAGCTTGTAGGGGAGAGCAAGTTGGAGGTGGACCTGAAGAAGCAGATGGCAGAGCTCAGTAGGATGCCCCACCTTACCACCAGCTTGGGCTGTGGGCAGCATTATTTTCTAGTTGGCTCTTCTGCCCCGAGCTGGGTAACCCCTCTGTCACACCTCTGGTATATAAAAAGGATCAGATGACCTTTATCACAACTTCAGCTGGGGTATTTTTAGCTAGACTGTTCTCTAAACACTAACTTGCACTTAGTTTCCTAATCTACTGTATATGATTGCTCTAGTTCCGTCTTGTGCTCTCCTTTTCCAGGGGGAGAATTTCCCAGATCAGTGGGCTCCCTGCCCAGCCATTTTTACATTTTCTCTTAGAGTTTGTGGAGAAGAGCCCATCTGCCCGAGAAGGCATTTGCTTCCAATAGCCAGTCCTTCTGGAGGCTCTTTGTCCTTGGTCCTCGTTCAATACCTGAGTTGGGGGCACAAGGGGGTTTAGCAGCCCTCTTCATAGAGTATGTGGTGCACAGGGTAAGGGGGATGACCTTACTCCCTCCCCAGAGGCCTCTGACTCTTCAACAACTTGCAACATTAAAAATTGCTTCTACTGTTTTCTCTCCTCTCTCCTTCCCCAAGGGAACAGGCCAAACGCTGTTCAGTTCCTCTTGCATCAGATTTGAGTTTGTACTTCATTATAGAAATCAGTCATAGCAGGAAATGCTCTTAACAGAAGCGCACCCTTGCTGGCTTCTTACCACGTGCATGTCATTCTAAGTGCTTTATGTGTGTTTATTCATTAATCCTCTCAATTACCTTTCAGACTGGGTACTACAAATTATCCCCCTTTAGAGATGAGGAAACTGAGTCTCACAGAAGCTGAGTAGCTTGCCCAGAGGTGCACAGCTCCCTCTCCCCGCCCCTCCCTCCCCCCTCTTCCTTCTCTCCATTGCCTCCCAAGGTTGCAGGGGAACGCATTCTGTACAGGTCAGCCTCTGGGCACAGAGTAGGGTGGGGACAGTGGGGAGTGGACCTGGAGGGGCAAAGGGAGGATATGAGGATACATAGCACACATGGCTTTCACCTCCTTCTTCCACTGAGGGATCTGCAGGGACCATTTCCTATTGGGTCAAACCTGGTATTCAAGGAATTCCACAACAACCCCACCAAATTCAGCCTTCTCCCGTCTGGATCTATAGAGAACAGGCCTCGAACTCCATTTGCTGGGATCCTTACTCTGTGTGTCTGTTTTATATATTGTGTATGTTATTTAAATACATTTAAAATCGTGTTTGTTTATGTTACTCTGATATCCAGGCCAAGGGGATTTTTGTGCTTATGGGGGCAAACATCACCCCAGGCCTCTCCCGGGCAGTCTGGCAGCCTAGGATGGGAATAGCCTGGCCGGTACGGAGATGGCAAATGGACCCTCTCCCTGCTGAGAGCACACACTAAGAAGGTTCTCATAGAGCGGTGAGACTCTCAGCTCTGAATCTAGAGAGACTGGGTTTACACTCCAACTTTGTCACTTATTGATTGGACTAGTACTTCACACCTGGAAGGAGGAGTCTGTCTTTCTCTTCACATGAAGGAGGAGTCTGTCTTTCCTCATCTGTAAAATGGGGATGGCTCTTACAGCGCTTTACTGTGGCGAGGATTAAATGAGATCATGAATGTACAGAGATTGGCATATCAGACTCTCCCCTGGGGAAGGGGCTGGGCTGTACTCACCTTGCAATCCCTGCCCCTAGCACAGGGCCTGGCATACAGCAGGTGCTTGGGAGCTGTTTCCTGACCTGAGCGGATGTTGAGGCCCTTTGAGGATTTGGGCACTGCTAGTCTTCGAAGGTGACTGTGTGTCAGTAATCCACTCTACCCCCATTTTCCCAGCGCCCTCTTTGTCGCAGGCCCGGTGAGGCCTCAGCCTGAAGGCAACAGTACTCTCCGGCACCTTGTATTTCCCTTGGCCTGGCTTACACTGCCCTCTGCCGTGTGCTTGCGGGACAAGCGTGTTAAGGGAGGGTTTGCGGTGACTTTTTCTTGACATTGGGGAATAGAGGCTCCCCTATAGGGGCTGTTTGCAGTGCTGTTGTGAGGAGAGGTAGTATTTAAGACCCCCTTCCCAATTTAGCTTGCAACTCCTGAGGCTTGCCAAACACAAGAGGCTTTTTACCAACGTCCCTGACCACTCTGGCCATCAGATAATGCCATCTTTGTAGGCTCAAATTTCTCAGGCACTTTGTGTTTGGACTTGGCCAAAAGGAATGGAGTAGAGTTTATTTGATACTACTCCCCATCTGCTATCTAGTTTCTTCTGAATCCCTGGGCACCTCATTCTTACAGCTGTCCCAGCTGCCCTTAAGCGTCTGCGGTCACAGGAGACGTCGGAGCCAAGCGAGAACGGGAATGGACCCTCCCTAGCTGGTGCTTGCAGCGGCCTGCCTCATCCACCTGCTTACACCACCCAGCCTTCTGTCTGTTGTCCCTTCTCAGAGCTGATCCTGGTCCAGGTCTGTGAACACGAAATAGGGTCCTGCATGTCAGAGTGGGAAATTGGGAGCTAAAGACCAGCCACCTACCATTGACCTCGCTGTGGAACCTGCTAGAAGTGTATGCCAAAGCCCCAGCTGAGGTCCCAGCTGATGGCCAACACAAGTCACCAGACATGAAGGAGGAAGCTCCAGGTACCTTCTGACTGCAACCTCATGAGAGACCCCAAGCAGAGACAGCCTAACTTAGCCTAGCCAATCCCTAGAATCAGGAGATAATAATGATAGTTGTTTAAAGCCCCAGAGTTTGGGGATGACTTGTTATACAGCAATAGCTATCCAGAAAAAGTGGTTTATTAGGATTGTGGGATTCTGGGTATCATCACTGCTTTTCTATATTTTCCAAGATTTCTGCAGTGACTCTTTCTTTCTTTCTTTCTTTTTTTTAAAGATTTTATTTATTTATTTGACAGAGAGAGACACAGCGAGAGAGGGAACACAAGCAGGGGGAGTGGGAAAGGGAGAAGTAGGCTTCCAGCAGAGCAGGGAGCCCGATGCGGGGCTTGATCCCAGGACCCTGGGATCATGACCCAAGCCGAAGGCAGATGCTTAACGACTATGCCACCCAGGCGCCCCGACCATTTATTTCTTTTATAATTGATTAGAAATTGTTATTGAGAATAAAAACACCGGGGCGCTTGGGTGGCTCAGTTGATTGAGTGGTTGAGCAGCTGACCTAGGCTCAGGTCATGGTCTCCGGGTCCTGGGATCCAGCCGTGCATGAGGCTCCCGGTCAACGGGGAGTCTGCTTCTCTCTCTCCCTCTGCCCGCCCCCACTCATGCTCTCTCTCTCTCTCACAAACAAATAAATAAAATCTTAAAAAAGAAGAAGAAGAAAAACATGGTCTAATTTTTTTACCACTTCACCAAGGGAGAAATTAGGTCTGAATTTGAATTGAGGGACTTAAACCAGACTTGGGGAAAAATTTTCCATGCAAGATTAATTAGATGCTGGAAAGCATTAGAGACATATCCAAGTTGGTATGATGGAAAGAGTGGTCCATTTGGAGTGGGGAAACTTGGAAATGAATCTTAGGTTTTTTTTGGGGGGGGAGGGTGACCTTGAGCGAGTCCTTGCTCAAATTCAGCTTTCTATTTTGAAAAATGCAGCTGGCTGCTTAGGGAAGATAACATCCAGCAGGGCGCCTGGCCCAGAAAAGTGGTAGGTGATCCTACCTAATCAATGCCAATTATGAACAGGCATCTGCAAGCTCTGTGCACGGCCCATCCTTCACTGCCACCAGAGCCTACAGTTCCAATAATGAAAATCTGCCTGGAGAAAAACCACAACCCTTAAAAAAAAAAAAAAAAAAAAAAAAAAAAAAAAAATCCAGCAACCCTGAGCAGCTCTCCCAGCGGTCCTGGCCTGCGCCGCCCGTCCTAGCTGGCTGGGGGTGGGTAGTGCCGCTCTTTCGGGGACCCGGGCACCCGCGGAGGGCCGGAGCGCGCGGGGCTGGTGTCCTGGCAACCCCGGAACGCGCCTCCGAGCGGGAAGCCTGCGGCCCCGCTGCGCTCTTGCCCTCCGCTCGGGTTCCTTGCCCGCCCGGCGCCCGGCAGTTCTGCGGCCGGTTGGTGGCGTTGATCTCGCCGCATTCTCGGTGGACCGGGTGGAAGCCCTGGAGGTGGAAAGGGAAGGAGCACCTGGCGCGGGCGGGGGCAGCGAGTCTGGGCGGGGGAGAGAACCCACGGGAACTCCGGAGACGTCTCGACCGAGAAAAGCCCGGGGAGAGGGAAGCTCTGATTAAGATGCCAGCCCTGCCCTCTGGACTTTCCAATGGCTTGTGGACTTTCTCTTTGCTTTGATTGATGCCTTTCTTACAAAGGTCTTTTCTTGGTCTCCGGGTTGCTTTTTTTTTTTTTTTTTAGATTTTATTTATTTGACAGAGAGAGATACAGCGAGAGAGGGAACACAAGCAGGGGGAGTAAGAGAGGGAGAAGCAGACTCCCCACTGAGCAGGGAGCCCGATGCGGGGCTCGATCCCAGAACCCTGGGACCATGACCCGAGCCGAAGGCAGACGCTTAACGACTGAGCCACCCAGGCGCCCCTCCGGGTTGCTTTTAATACTTAAAATCAATGCACGCGTAGATGAGTCCATGTCCCCTGGAAACGGTGCACGGGACTGCCCTCTCCCCTCCATCTGCAGAGCGCCCTGCAGCAGAGAGCTGGAGATTTCAAGAGAAAGGAGACTCCGACCTGACCACGGTGGAGAGGAGATACAGTTGAGTTGAAGAAGTCGGGAGGGCTGGGTGTGGATTTGGTCGCCAGATCCAAGTATACCAAGGCCGGGAAGTTTAAACCACTTAAAGGGAGGCCAGTTTGCGGGCATATGAAAAGAATTCCTTGAATAGTAGCCTATGCCCGTGTTAACCCAAGATTTTTTTTTTTTTAGCAAAGTTTATTGAGTGATAGTACAAAGCTCCCAGAGAGGGAGGGACCCAAGAGGGTTGCCCCTTAACCCAAGATCTGATGAGGCAGATAGTAGGTCAAAGCAGAGGTTCTCACAAATTACCTCCTTGGATCTGGTAACAGCCCCAGAGGTATATTACTAATAAGCAGGAGGAGTTAGAACCATTAATTGTCCAATGTGGCTAGGTCAGCAAGGAGAAAAAGGCTTTGGGCTTCTAACTTTAAGCTCCAGACTTTTCCACAGTTTTCCGGGTTGAGCTCAGGTAACGGAATTGCTGTTTCAAAGGTGTTTAAATGTGTTTAAGGGGGTACTGGAAGAGCACGGGACGCTGAGATCCCCAAAGATCCATGACTTCCTTTTCTGCTCTGTAGATGTGTCCCCTCAGGAGACCACATCTGAGCTCAGCCTAATGTGGAATCCCTGGGTTTCCGGAAGGAAGGGGCTCCACGAACCAGTTGAAAATGAATGCAAAACTGGGGGTGGATATGCATTTTCCAGCAAGGAGGGCCCATTGCTTTCATGACTTCTCAGGGGAGTCAAGGATCCAAAAAAGGGTTAAAAACCACCGTCCTACACCCTTAGTTTGTTTGCTGAGCCGATAAGCAGGGGTGAGAAACTGAGTGTTTGTTTAAAAGGTATCCACGTTAAGCTAACTTGGCTTGATGTATTATTTTCTGCCCCAGACCATGCTATTGTGTAAATGAGCTGTGATTGACAAGTGTGTGAAAGCGCCTTGGTTATGTAGGGTGTTATTCCTGCCTAAGGACACGGAAATAATTAGCGTGAATTCCGCAGATGGTACCAAAGAAACAGACTTTCTTCACTCCCCATTTCCCCTTGAATTCCTTTCTAGTTGCCAGAACCTTCTCTCAGTCCCTTCTATTGAGTCATCTTATAGCATTTCAGTGAACTTGTTGAGAGTTTCATGTCCTACGGCTGACTGGACATTGAGTTTGAATGCCAATTATCATGCAAAGTGATGACCTTTTCAAGAAGGATGTGCCTTAGCTTCTCTGTATCCCCGCAGCCTCATGAGCTAGACAGAGGGGGGGCAGGTGTGGGTGGCTGGGCTGGAGAGGTAATTGACTTGCTAGAAGTAACTGGAGGTTACTTTACACAATGGGAACGTCACTGTCAGAACAGAAGGGGTCAGACTTGCAACTGCAGCTCTCCTTCTACTTGAGGAGATGTGGAGTGGCAGCCAGAGGCCGTGTTTAAGTGTCTCCAGGTTGTATTTGAGGCTGAGTTACTTCTAGGAAGATCCTGTAGTCAGCTGGATTTGGAGGATGTGCTCTCTGCCTGTTTAGCAGAGAGACTGCTCTTCCTACCCTTGCTTGTCAGACAAGCCTTCCCTGTTATAGCAGCCACCTTCTGGACAGTTGCCAACACAAAACTTCTTAAACAAACAAGGAAATATGCTAAATTTGGAGACAGCGATTTCACTGCTTGCGGCTCAGGGTTATGTAATATATTTAAATTTTGCCCCTAAAATTAAAAGAAAAACAAAACAAACAGAGAAACTTGTGATGCCATCCCTAGCAACCAATTCTTGCTTTGGTGAACTCTCAAGTCCTCTAGTGGCAAATATACAAGTAGAATTGTTTACGTGCTATGAAAAGGCAACCACTGGGGCGCCTGGCTGGCTTAGTAGGTTAAGCATCCGACTCTTGACTCCTGGGATCCAGCCCCCACTTCAGGCTCTGGGCTGGGTGTGGAGCCTGCTTAACAAGCTTAAGATTCTCTCTCTCCCCTGCCCCCCACCCCCAGCATGCACTCTCTCCCTCCCTCTCTCTCTCTAAAATAAATAAGTAAATTTTAAAAAAAGGAAACCACTGTTAAAACTGTTAAAACTTATTGTAAGTAAATGCTCTAATGCTCTAATAAATAACTCAGAACTTACATATGAGTATCAACCTAGAAGATATCTCTACCCTTGCTCTTATTTCTTCTCGACATGTGTAGATCCTTTCTGCATCCTTATAGATAAATTTCATATCTTTTTCTTTTGTTTTTTTTTAAAGATTTTATGTATTTATTTGAGAGAGAGAGAACACATGAGAGGGGATAGGGTCAGAGGGTGAAGCAGACTCCCTGCCGAGCAGGGAACCCGATGCGGGACTCAACCCAGGGACTCGAGGATCATGACCTGAGCCGAAGGCAGTCGCTTAACCAACTGAGCCACCCAGGCGCCCTCATATCTTTTTCATAGATATGTTTCTAGAAGTAGAACCACCGGATCAAAAGTGCACTTCTCACAGGCTTTGGAGGATGCATATGGCCAAAGTGCTTTTTAGTAAGATGGAGACGTTTCCACCAGCAATGTACAAGAATGCCATTCCTCCAAGCGGTGCCAACTTTGGGTATTTGCAAACTCATAGCAAATACTGGTATCTCATTTTAAATTCAGCTCTTTAATTACTAGGAAGGATGGATTTTTTTCCAAGTGTGTATCGGTTATTTGTGCATGTGCGTGTTTTAATGAATTACCTAATCATGTCCTGTGCCCATTTTTTTTTCTCTTTGGGTATTTATTGTCATCTTATAAATTTATAAAAACTCATAATTTGTCATGACTATTAACGCTTTTTCTTATTGTGTATGCTATGAACTTTCCTCTAGCTTATAGTTTGCTATGGAAGTTTTAAATATATATGTATTCAAATCTATGCATCTTTTCCTTTATTTTGCCTATATTTGATATCTTTCTTAGAAATAATTTCCCCAAACTAAGATTATATAAACATTCAATGATCACTTTTTCAGGTACATCCTTTAAGTTTTATATTCAAATCTATAATTCATCTGGAATTTATCTGGGGATTAATTAATTTTATTTTCACTGGAAATGGTTAATTATTTCAGCAATATTTTTTTATTTTTAAAAATGTTTTATTTATTTATTCATGAGAGTCAGAGAGAAAGAGAGAGAGGCAGAGGCAGAGGGAGAAGCAGGCGCCCGGCGGAGCAGGGAGCCCGATGCGGGGCTCGATCCCGGGACTCCAGGATCATGACCTGAGCTGAAGGCAGACGCTTAACAGACTGAGCCACCCAGGCGCCCCAATTTATTTATTTTTTAAAAAAATATTTATTTATTTATTTGACAGAGAGAGACACAGCGAGAGAGGGAACACAAGCAGGGGGAGTGGGAGAGGGAGAAGCAGGCTCCCCGCCGAGCAGGGAGCCCGATGCGGGGCTCGATCCCAGGACCCTGGGATTATGACCTGAGCCGAAGGCAGACGCTTAACCAACTGAGCCACCCAGGCGCCCCTGAGCAATATTTTTGAATAATCCATTCTTTCCTCATGGACATGAAATTCCACTATTACATAAAATTTTATTCTATCTACATTTTTGTCCTGTTCTCCTGATTTATCTGTTAGGGCTAGTGTCAGTATCATCTTGATTATTGTAACATCAAAGCTACATTTTATAAATTATACTCTATAGCTCTGTAACCTTGAACAAGTAATCGGACATTTTCGACAATTTCTTTATGTATAAAATTATTTCTATTTTATTTGCAATTATGGTATTTCATTGCCAATACTGTTTACTTTTCTTAAATATTGGTTTTTTTGAACTTTGTTATCTACATTATTCGTTTTTTCCATGAAGCCATAGTTCTAATAACCTTTATTTCATTCATTTCTGTTTTTATTTTATGTTATCCTTTTTTGTTTGTTTGTTTTGGGGGGTTTATTCTTTTTTTCCTTATTTCTTGTATTGCAAGTTTAGCTCATTAATTTTGGAGTCTTTGCTTTTTTGTTTGTTTCTAAAAATTTACCTATTTGTTTTAGAGAGAGAGAGGGTGAGAGAGAGAGAACACCAGTGGCAGGGGTAGAGGGAGAGGGAGAGAGAATCTCAAACAGACTCCATGCTGAGCATGGAGCCCGATGCGGGGCTTGATCTTATGATCCTGAGATCATGACCTGAGCCAAAACCAAGAGTCAGATGTTTAACTGACTGCGGCACCCAGGCGCCCTGGGAATCTTCGTTTGTTTGTTTTTTTAACACTGTAACTTGTCAATTCTCAGATGGACATGTTTCAGAATTTGCACCTTGGAGGTTGGATTGGTCTTCCTAGTGCAGTGGGCCCAGCAGCAGGTGTGAAGTAGTTGTTAGAAACTTTGCTGAATGAGTGCTGAATAACGCAGAAGGTGTGTCTGTGTCTTGGAAGAACATTCCAGAGGCAATTGAGGAGCACTCATTTAAGAAGCGCTGCATCACCCGTGTGCTTGTTGCACAGAGGTCAATTTAGGTGGAAAATGTGCACATCAGTGATTGAATTGAAAAGTGACTCAGTAATCAGATTTTTGAATGCAAGGTTTAAGAAAGGCTTAACCAATTTGTTTGCTTATATTTTCCTTCTTTAAACATGCGCATGAATGATATGTGCTTAAAATCTACATCTAAGTAAGTCTGAAAGAGTGCTTCAATAAATATATAATCAAGACTCTAAGTGGTAAAGCATTCTGTCATAGTTTCATTCTTTGTGGTACGTAAAATACTAATGTTTTTTATTTTATTTTTATTTTTATTTTTTTTTAAAGATTTTATTTATTTATTTGAGACAGAGAGAATGAGAGACAGAGAGCATGAGAGGGAGGAGGGTCAGAGGGAGAAGCAGACTCCCCGCCGAGCAGGGAGCCCGATGCGGGACTCGATGCGGGACTCGATCCCGGGACTCCAGGATCATGACCTGAGCCGAAGGCAGTCGCTTAACCAACTGAGCCACCCAGGCGCCCCATGTAAAATACTAATGTTATTACAATTGCTGGTGCCTCATATTCGGTGAAATACAGGATATACGGTAAATGCATTTCAGGCTCTAATTTCTACTTACTGCTTTACTTTGGATAACCACAAGTTTTGATTTATAGTACTTAAGTCATTGGCCATTAAGCACCTCATGATTTCCAATGCGATGTCCTCTTTTTATTTAGAAGTGTGGTTTGAGTTTCCAAGCTTACGGATGTTTTTGGCTGTCTTTTTATTATTGATTTCTAATTGTATTGTATTGTGGTCAGAGAGTGTGGTCTATGTTACATTTGTTGACACGACTTTTATGGCTTGTAGGTGGGCGGTTACTCCTTTGGCTATTGGGAACCTGTACTCTCTTCTTCATAGCTCCGTGTCTTTCTCAGCTCCTCCCCTGTGCTCCACTCCACCCAGCTAGCTACTCACACCTCAAGCAACCAGTTGACCCTTCCTTTACCTGGGGCTGCTCTAGGTGCCGTGGCATATTCCAGAGCAGATCTTCCCATGCTTGGCCGGCTCTGAGAATCACCTGCGGTGTTTCTTAACCATACTGACACCCAGGTCTTCCCCTGCAGGTCTGGGTCAGAGCCCTGGGATCCTGAGTGTTGAATCAAGTGCCCTAAGGTGATCCTCGTGATTGAGCAAACTCGAGAAACTCTGGGCAGTTCGGCATCAGGAAGTGGGATGCTATAGAATGCAGTGGTGGAGCTGCGGAATGTGAGCCTAGTTGCTGCAGGGGATGGAGTTCAAATTGCAGGTTCCCAGGCCTCACTTAGAGAGATTCTAATTCAGTGTCTGTGATGGGATTTAAGAACCTGTATTTTTTTTTTTTTAAGATTTTATTTATTTATTTGAGAGAGAGAATGAGACAGAGAGAGAGAGCATGAGATGGGGGAGGATGAGGGAGAAGCAGACTCCCCGCTGAGCAGGGAGCCCGATGCGGGACTCGATCCCGGGACTCCAGGATCATGACCTGAGCCGAAGGCAGTCGCTTAACCAACTGAGCCACCCAGGCGCCCAAGAATCTGTATTTTTAATAGGGTTCTTAGGTAATTCTGATGCAGACAGTCCTTATGCCATCCCCTGAAAAACCCAAGAATGGGGATCCTGGGAGGGGAGGGAATTGAACTCCAGTCACAGAAGTCTGACTCCTATTTTTTGTAATTTTCTTGTAACTAGAGGTTACATTGTGTCTATTGAGCTTCTATGCGCTGTAAAGTTATGCATAAAGAAAGCAATATCCATTCCTCTGACTTTTTTTTTTTTTTTTTAGTGACTGGGCAGGCACACAGCTCTGTAGAATGATGAAAGAACATGAATCAGTAATTCTTTAGCAGAGTGAAGATAATGGTTATGATTCTGTATCTGAGAGCCCCTGCTTTCAGGACTCCCTTACTTGGGGAGTTTGGGGAGTTATAATTCTTTTTCACTTATTTGCTCAAATATTTGTTGAGCATCTACTTTGTGTCAGGCACTTTTCTGGGTGCTGCGAAGATGAATAAGAAATAATAACAGATCTGGGGGGGAAGACGTGTATATAAATTAATGACAACGCTCCAGTGTGAGGGGAACCCATGGAAGTTTCTGACGGCAGGTCTTTGGATTATTCATCAGTCTTTCCATGAATAAATCCTTTGGAAGATTGTCTTGAGGTGCTCAATACAATGTACAGATATATAGCTTGATTCAGATGTTATCTCTTCCACTTAATTCCAAGCAGGTAAACTCTGGAGGGTCAAGTAGTCTAGCACATGGTTAGGATTTTTGACTTTAGTGTCACAAGAGCTGCTATCAAATCTGGACCCAGGTGTTTATTTTCTGTGTGATCTCAGGCAAGTGGCTTAACCATCTGTGCCTTAGTTCCCTCATCAGTAAAATGGAAGGATAAGCAATACTTACGTCTGTGGGTGTTATGGGAATTAAGTGGGATAATGCATGTAAAATGTTAACATAATCCCCAATACACAATACATGCTCAATAAATGTTAGTTTTAAAAAAGTAATTTATATAATCTAGGGAACAAGATGGAGGGGTAGGTATTTCATTTCATTAATGAAATCCAATGGTGATGTGTTACAGGTACTAAACACAGTGATTTTCTGGAATCTAAGGGATGCTTTGCTAACACGACATCCTCTGGCAGAAAGATCAGCCCCTCATCTTCTGTTGAAACATGTCTTAGTGTGAGTAAGCCTCCAGGCCTCTGCAAAGTGTCTGTTCACCTAGAGTAAGTAAGGGTGCAATAAAGACCATAACTATTGGGGTAAATTCTGACCAGGAAGCTAACATTCTGAGAGGTAGCATGACATGTTTGGCAAGAGCATGGATTCTGGAGCCAGGCTGTCTAGCTTCAAACCCCAGCTCTGCCAAGTTCATCTCTGTGAACTTGGGAAAATTACTTTACCTTCCTGGGCCTCAGTTTTCTCATCTGTAAAATGGAGATAATACTTCATAGAATTGTTTTGAGGTTTAAATGAGTTAATACATGGAAAGTGATTGGAAGATTCCATGACACACAATATGTGTTGTAGGCATGCCTGTTATTATGAAGTTCAAAAGCAAGTGAAACTAAGCTATATTTTTTGGAATACATACTTAGGTGGTAAATCTTGAAGAAAAGCAAAGCCATGATTACTGTAAGAGTTAGAGTCAGGATAGTGGTTAATTCTCGGGGATGGAGATATACAAATGGTTTCTGGAGGGCAGTGGGTTGGGGGAAGAGTGGGAGGGGAGGGCTGGCTTTATAATTATTTGTAAAACTGTATTTGTTGTGAGTGCTTTTCTCTGTTTAGATTTCTTTACAGTAAAAAGTTTTGGAAGCCTTTTTTTTTCTAATGGCTTTTGTTATAAGGAAAGTAAGTACACTGTAGAAATTTTGAAAGTATAAAAACAATATTAAAAATAAAAATCATGGTAATTCCACATCTTAGAGAATCAATATTAACGTATTTTTTAGAGATTTATTTTTAAGTAATCTCTACACTCAACGTGGGGCTCAAATGTACAACCCCGAGATCAAGAGTCACACATTCTACAGATTGAGCCAGCCAGGCACACCTTAATGTTAACATTTTGATGTTATTTTTTTTATGTGCATAAGAAAAAAAATCTTCACCCTTATAAAGTGTGCAATTCAATGATTTTTAGTGTATTTACTAAACCATCACCACAATCAATTTTAGAACATTTTCATCACCCCCAAAGAGAAGCCCATCTTTTTGAGCAGTCACTTCCACCATGTCCCCTATCCCCCCCCAGCCCTAGACAACCACTGATGTACTTCTTACCTCTATAGACTTGCCTATTCTGGACATTTCATATAAATGGAATATGTAGTCTTTGGTGTCTGGCTTCTTTCATTCAGTGTTAACGTTTTCAAGTTTCATCTATGTTGCAGCATTGTATCAGTACATCATTCCTTTTTTTTTTTAAAAATTGGGGTGAATTATACATAACATAACATTTGCCATTTTATCCGTTTTTACCCATTGGCATTAATTACCTTTCAACATCACTGCTATTTTTTTAAGGATTTTATTTAGTTATTTGACACAGAGAGAGAGAGAGGGAGAGAGGGAGAGAGTAAGCACAAGCAGGGGTAGCGGCAGAGGGAGAGGGGAGAAGAAAGCTCCCCGCTGAGCAGGGAGCCTGATGCGGGGCTCAGTCCCAGGACCCCAATATCATGACCTGAGCCAAAGGCAGACGCTTAACAACTGAGCCACCCAGACGCCCCCATCATTGCTACTTTTAAAACATTTTCATCAGTCCAAACAGAAGTGCTGTACCCATTAAGCAGTGATTCCCCATTCTCCCCTCTCTCCAGACCCTGGTACTCTCATCTGCCCTAATCTACTAACCTGATCTACTTTCTGTCTCTCTGAATTTATGTATTAAGATATTTCATATAAATGGGGTCATACATATTTGTCCTTTTGTGTTTGGCTTATTTCACTTAACACAATGTTTCAAGTTTCATTCATGTTGTAGCATGTATCAGAACTCCATTCCTTTTTATGACTAAATAATATTCCATTGTATGTCAATGTCACCTTTTGCTTATCCATTCATCGGTCAGTGAACATTTGGGTGGTTTCCACTGTGTGGCTAATGTGAGTAATGCTGCAAAGAACATTCGTTTACAAGTATCTGAGTCTCTGTTTTCAATTCTTTGGGGGTATATGGCTAGGAGTGGAATGGCTGCGTTATACGGTAATTCTATATTTAACTTTTTGAGGAACTACCACACTGTTTTTAAGGATGCATCTTTTGACTATGTGTCGGTCCCCTCAAATTGTGAGCAAATAAATAATATGTTGTGGACATTTATGGAGGGGCTGGCCTAGTTGTCATAAGGGAGGGTAATTCTAGTGTAAAATATGTAAAATCAGGTTCTAACTACCAATTTAAGCACATGGAAGAATCTAATCCTTCAGCTTCCTTTCCAGCCTGGCTGCAGATTTGGGTCTGAAATCCTCCTCCTCACATTCTGATCACTCCTCTGAAACCTCATTGCCTGACGTCCCAAAGCATAAATATCCTGAGGAGTTCAGCCTGCTTAAATTGCAGACAAGTGAGTGCATCGTAGCCCCTCCCCTGTGTGCCTCCATGCCCAGGGCTTTCCAGAAGTCTGCCGTAGGGTTAGGCACTGTTCATTGGAGACTCAGGAAGTGCCAAGTGTTGGACACGCTTCATCTCTAATTCTCACAGTGACTCTGCTGAGGAGCTGTCTTTATATGTTTTCCAAAACTAAAATGGCTTTATATAAAAACCATAAAAGTACCATAGTAAAGTATTAAAATAATAAGGGAATATTTAGAGTATAGAAACTCCTTACCCAGTGTTTTCCAGCAGTATCCCCACTATGCCCTGTAGCCATGAGGAATTTTGAAGCGTGTATGTATGTACTTAGGTATATATGGTTTGTAGGATATGTACAACCATATTTGCACTCGTGGAAAATAGGAGACAAACTATTTTCACTCAGGGCAAATAGATCATGGACCTCTTTCTGTGTCATACATATAAATCTAGGTGGCTAATATAGACCTACCCTTTTTACACAGAAGGCAACGGAGGCTCGGAGAGACTTAGTCACTCATACGAGAACACCCAGCTAGGAAGTACAGTGGTGGGACTGGAATCCGAACATGCCTGTCTCCAGAGCCTGTGTGCTTTCTTGGCCACCCCGGAGCCCAAGGGCTTCTCACGCAACACTAGCGCTGTTAGGGGGTCTCTCATTGTTTAACATCACGGTTTATAGGAAAAGTACTGAATGAGGAAACAAAGACACGGACAGATCCAGTAACCTGCCTGAGGTCCCGCAGGGGCCTTTGTCATTTGCCCAGGGTTGCATGGAGACATTTTCCGGTGTCATCCTAGCGATGCGTGTACTATTGTTGCTGCCAACACCGCGGGTCATCCGGCTAAGATGCCATTGTTGGCCTGGCCCCTCCCTGGCTCATGGGCATTCTCTTTTTCCTACCCACTTATCTGAGTGAAGGTTGGATCGTAGGTGCTTGTAAAAGTGTCTCTGAGCTTCCCATTCCATACATTACTTCCAACCGTAAAATTGGCTTTATTTTTGGATGAGAGGATAAAAAGGGAAAAAAAAGAAGCTTCTTAGATACCTTTCTCCCCACTTCCTTTCCTTTCA
Organism: Neomonachus schauinslandi; assembly: GCF_002201575.2. NCBI lineage: Eukaryota > Metazoa > Chordata > Mammalia > Carnivora > Phocidae > Neomonachus > Neomonachus schauinslandi. The sequence goes on along the minus strand of NC_058410.1, from coordinate 105,971,010 downwards.
GGCCTAGTTCCCCAGAGGTTAGCATTGCCCCAGTTGTAGAACCAAGGGATTATACACGTTGATAAAGTACAGGCCAGTCAGAGGATGCCTGGGACAATTTTTCCGTGATTTGATTGCATTATGTGAGGCCGGAAGCGATGCTGATGGAAGGATTTCTGATGTCTTGCAGAAGATGGGCAGCGTCCCGAGTGGACATTTTACCCGAGGTTTAGCAGCAATATCCACACCTACCATGTTGGAAAGCAGTGTTTCTTCAATGGGGTCTTCCTCGGCAACAGGAGGTCTCTGTCAGAGAGAAGGGTGGACAAGTGCTTTGGGAGGAAGAAATACGGTAATATTTTTCTCCTGGACCTTGACTGTGCCATGCCTAAAAATACTCCCTGAGCTGTGGTTCTGCAGGCCCAACATTCCATGGCTGGCATCCGCCCTCTGGGGTTACCATGTCACTCTAGCACAGCCAGGAAGATGGGAAAGTGAAGGGGATGGTTGGCAGACTGCACTTTCTGGCAAAGAACTCACAACATATGCTGATCCACATTTTTGTTTTTCTCTGAATTTTCATAAAATGCTAATGTGACATTTAAGTCCTCAGATAAGTTCTCTCAGATACTTATTAATAGAAACCTTCATTCAAGTCTGCAGAAAATAATTTATGTTTCAGTTAGATGCTGCCCATCATATGTATTTAAGTTGTACATTATATTCTTCAAAAGGAAAATATTCCCATAGACCTTAGCCTGAAGTGCATGCTGTTATTTCATAGCTTATTTAATTAAAGGTAATTGAGATGAGTGTATATATATATATATATATATATATATATATATATATATATTTGGAACATGGTGAGTTCTCTGTCCCAACCTACCCATAATAGGTTTATGGAAAGATCCTAGGGTTGCTGAGTACCAACGGACCATTATGGCACATTCTTCTCTGGAAATACCTGTATAGGAGGCAGCCATTGCTTCATGGATTGCTGTTGCAGGAATACAGACAGAAAGAAATAGAAAGTTCTCATTTTGAATTTCAAAATAGGCTGCTTGTCAGAGCAGAGACAACTGGTTTTGAAGATCAAGGCTTTTGTTTGGAAAGAGGATACACAAGAAGGCGTGCTAGAGGAGGTGGGAGAGTAGTCTAGAAGAGGTGGGAGAGCCTTGAGGAGTCCCACAATCTGCTCAATTCCTGACACCGAAATCTAGCAGGTGGTCAGATGTACCTTAGCTGGGGTTTCAGCCTCAGAGCATGGCTAGGGCGAGACTTAGAGCCTCAGAATCAAGTGACATCTGCTCTGACTGAGCAGCAGGGTAGTGATAGCTGTGGGCAACATCTGGGCAGAAAGCCAGCCTCAGGGTGTCACCCACCCAGGAGATGTGGAGGAATAGCTGCATTTTTGTGCTCCATGAAGACTGTGGAGGTTGGGACACGGAGAAAGAATGAAACAGAGAGCAAGCTGGGAGAACTGCCCAGGTCTCGCAACTGAAATGCTGGGAGACCACTGTATGATGTGCTGGGGACCATCAAGCCAGGGATCATAGGAGAATAAATTGATGCTTCGCCTGATGCATTGTGGTGGGGGCTGGCTTCCTGAGGATCAGACTAGATGACACATTTTAGCAGACAACAGAAATAAATGCCAGCCTTCAGAGAGTATCAGAGATAAGGTGAGTGTCAGATACCAGTATGGTTTGCAGTCGGTGACCCAGGACCCAAAGCCTTCCACCAAAGCCCTGATATGTGAGCCTGTTGTGCACACCCTGACTTCTCACTCCCAACAGAGATGGGTAGAATAAGAAAGATTTATTTAAATATAAAACAACTGAGAAAAATCAGGAAGGGGCTAAGTTTAGCTGTATAGTACTTAGGAATGCTCTTGGTCCCAGTAGGACGAAAACCGAACTGTCAGAGGCTTAAATCATAACATATTATATGCTTTTTTTTTTTTATTTTTTATTTTTTTTATTTTTTTATTTATTTTTTTTTTTTTTTAATTCATGAGAGACAGAGCGAGAGAGAAAGGCAGAGGGAGAAAGGCAGAGGGAGAAACAGGCTCCCAAGGAGCAGGGAGCCCGATGCGGGACTCGATCCCAGGACCCTGAGATCATGACCTGAGCTGAAGGCAGAGGCTTAACTATCTGAGCCACCCAGGCGCCCCTATATGCTTTTTTAAAAAGATTTTATTTATTCATTTGAGAGAGAGACAGAGAGACAGAGCACAAGCAGGGGGAGTGGCAGAGGAAGAGGGAGAAGCAGACTCCCTGCTGAGCAGGGAGCCCAATGCGGGACTCGAGATGCAGGACCCCGAGATCATGACCTGAGCTGAAGGCAGATGCTTAACCATCTGAGCCATCCAGGTGCCCCAGATATTATATGCTTTTTTTTAAAAAATAAAATATTTATTATATATTTAACGAGAAGCTTTGAAATCTAGGTGGCCTATATGGACTGGTTGCCCAGTGATGTCATCAAAGAGATAGGCTCATTTTGTCTTTCTGTGCTGCTATTCTTAGACTGTTGGATTATTGTCTTCACACTTGTCATCTTATGGTCACAAGAGAACTGTTGCAGTTCCAAGCATTGCGTCTATATTTCAAAACATGAAAAAGAGGACTCTCTCTTGTTGCCTTTCCCTTTTAGAACGAAGGGAAAATTTTCTCATATGGGCCTTAGGACCTGTGTCTCACTGCCTAGAACTGGGTCAGCTGCAAGTATTTATCAACAATAAATGGGGTTATCACGATGAACTCAAATCCTCACCCTAACCTGTCACTTCCCTCCTAACTCAAGGTAAACTTATCCTGAATTTTGTGTATTATTATTTCCCTTCCATCGTTCTTTCCTTCCTTCCTTTTCTTCCTTCCGTCCTTCCGTCCTTCCGTCCTTCCTTCCTTCCTTCCTTCCTTCCTTCCTTCCTTCCGTCCTTCCGTCCTTCCTTCCTTCCTTCCTTCCGTCCTTCCTTCCTTCCTTCCTTCCTTCCTTCCTTCCTTCCTTCCTTTATGGTCTTTATACATACCGAAAAATGCACCACCCAGGCGTCCCTCAAGTCTCTTTTTACTATGGGTCCTCCCCCTCTTTTTTAGGTCATGGGCGCCTGGGTGGCTCAGTTGGTTGGGCATCTGCCTTCAGCTCAGGTCATGATCTCAGGGTCCTGGGATCGAGCCCCGCATGGGGCTCCCGGTTCAGTGGAGAGCCTGCTTCTCCCTCACCCTCTGCTGCTCCCCCCGTGTGTGCTCTCTCACTCACTCACTCTCTCAAATAATGAAATAAAATCTTAAAAAAAAAAAAAAGAAACTAGGTCATGTATCCTGTAGAGTTTGCCACAGTCAGGATTTTGCTGATTATACCCCTTGGTACCATTTAACAGGTTTCTCTGTCCTATGTATTTCTTGTAAACTGATAGTTGGACCTATAGGCTTGATTCGTTTTAGTGTGATTACTTCTTAGGTGATGTGCAATGACTTCTTTAAACCCTGAACACGATGGTCTTTTTCCATTTTTTTCTCTTCCTCAATCTCTTGTGGCACTCGATACTGTTAAGCTTGGCACGGGGCATTTCTTCTTTCGTGACATTCTCTTCTCTCTTGTTATTTCTTGGATAAGATGGAGAGGCAGCATCATGACTGCCAGTCAGCTTCCATTATGAACTGAAATTCAACACCTTTATTATAGGAAAAAAACAATCAAAATATGTCTCATTAATGGTTGACTCTAACACATTAGTTATGATCAGGCCAATGGTGGAGTTCCTTAAAGGCCTAATTTGTCGTCATAGAAGGAAGAACAAAATGTTGTCTGTGGTTATAGGTTGTAGTGAAGTTGACCTGAAAATATAATTTTTCTCTTGTGAAGTAGCTCTTCCTCATTCGCTAATTTCCTTCTGAGATCCAGTCA